>NC_056745.1:750702448-751002448 GCF_019279795.1 Protopterus annectens
TAATGGTTAATGTTACTTTCAATTCACTGTGCCATAGTTAGATATTGTATTCATGCATACACTGATATATCATTTTTGTGTGTTATTGCATATACTGCTCTACGAGTCTGGATCCTGGCTAAAAAAAGGGTCAAAGGACCAATTCACTTACCAAGTCATCAAATAGCAATAAATTTATTTATTTATTTTATTTTACATTTGTTTACCAGGCTAGTCTAGCTGGATACATGTCCATTTTCAGTAGAGGCCAGTGGAGAAAAGCTCCATGTGCAACACAACAAGCAATATACAATAAAACAATATACAACAAAAACCCATATTAAGTACAAACTTGAAAAAGTATACAGAAGAACACATGCAAAATACAATCAAGGAAGAAGTACCAATAAGTTGTACACTAAAAACAATATAGAAAATAGTATTAATTAGAGCTGATTTGTATAGAATAGGGGAAAACAGTTTTTGTTTTTCTTTTTTTTTGCAATGTTAACTGCTATACTACCATTAAGCATGGCCAGAGCAGTAAACAATGATGAGATATAGGTGTATATATGAAGAATTCAGTCAAAGATACATAATAATAAATATTCATTACAGACACTACAAAGGCAATCCCTGCACTGCATCTCTACAAAGCCTGCTGATATAGAACAGTTTCAGCTCATATAATGTCATATTCCACCAAACCTAAGCAAATAGAGTTGATAAATCATCCAATATGCTATATATTTCATGAGCAGTCTGACAGATGAGTATCTCATATACTGCCCACTTTAGCCATGCTAATTCACCACAAGAGTTACAGACTTTAGAAATGCACATCTAAGAAGTTATCAGGCTAATAGTCATCTCAGTAAAGTTAATAAAACAGAAAATAAACGAGTCTGAAATCACTGTTTAAAATTGGTGGTTAAAGTAAAGCTATAATGAAACTTGCAAAAATAAATACTGACTGGAATGTTTCAACTCTGGTGGTAAAACTAAAGCAAAACTGGAACAATCCACCACTGGGAGATAAACCATCAAATAGTTTTAATTAAATGAATGTTAAGTGCTTTTAACTGCATTGGTCTTCTTCAGAGCATTACAATTAAGAAAACTAGAAGCTTAAATACCATTCTATCAAACACACCCCAGTCATATGATCTTATAACAAGTAATTGTATTTAAAAAACCCACACTTCATTAAAATACAACCAATATAAAATACAGAACATATATTAATCAATGAACTGTATTTACATTTGCTGCTCTGTTGATTTTAATTAAGAACCACCTTATAAGTTACATTCCCGTTAAGTCCAGGCTAACAATAAGCATAAAATACAATTTGTCATTTCAATTCTCTGTATTCAAGCTCACCCTCCCTGTCACCATTGACATTGCTTTAATATGGTCAATAACACAAAAACAAAATTTTTAAAAGTCCTTTCAAAAGACAGACACCCTTCTGAATGTTTGCTCAAAGCATTTTTTCTGTTTTTAGTTTTAATTGCATACTGGTGTTCATAAATTCTTTTCCTTAATTCCCCGTTAGTCTTGCCAATAGAAATTGCTTCACAAGTGGAACATTTTGTGAGATGAGCCACATATTTTGAACTACATGTAAAGTGGCCTGGTGATGCATACATTTTCTCTGTTCTAATATCCATAAAATATGGACTTTCTAAAAATGTATCTACACATAGAGCAATGATGACACCTGTAAGCTCCTCTTTTTTCTCCAGTGTACATTTCCCCTTGTTTTTCCAAATAGGTTTAAATGTCAGATGCTGTCAGGGCTAATCCATATCATTATTTGCACATTATTTGTAGTTCAGTTATATTTGTACCATTTCATGCAGTTTGTTGACATTTTACTAAGCAACATTTGGAAAAAAGAACAACTAAAATAAATCATGCACACGTGGGAAAGGACTACGAGTTAATGAAAAACTGCATTAAACTTAATTTAACCTTAACATCACAGAAGTGTTACTGTTTCTTAATACACTGCAATATGCAGACTTCTTCTATAACCAATCTGCTCAACAAGTGTAATGCATAAGATTTCTCAATACAGCAATACAGGCTAAAATTATGAGTCATTTTTCACTGTATTGTATTTATCAGGCAATGCTGCAGTTTCAATCAATTTCAGTTACAAAGCCTTTAAAGCTGTGCTATTGCTCAAAGTTACTAAGGAAACATAGAATAAAACATTACTTCAGCCTCATGTTGCTCAATAATACTTAATCTCTTTGCTTGAAAAGCTGGAGTACAGAGATAAAATTTAACATCTATTATCTGTTGATATGAGCATGACATAGAATGCATTTATACAATAGAATGCTTTCTTGATAGAACGTGTTTGAGAGAAGCCATGTACTTTAAATAGCACAAGCATAAACTACTGGACTTGGTTGGTAGTATTTTGTCAAAGGTGTGAAAGGAGATGGATAGAAAGGGAATGGTAGTTCTGCTTTTCATAAATGTCTACTGCCATGTGTATCTATTCAGTATGTGTACCCTTTCAGTGAGTAGAGAAGGGAAAAGTAAAGAAAACTTTAACCATATGCTACTTACTTAGCACTCACATAGCACAAATTCTTCAGCTAACTGATCAGAATGATGGCATTCATTTAAGGTGTCATTGCTCACAATCTGACCCTCTTATGATGGAAGCAGAACAGCATTTTATTTATTATCTTGTTTTTTGTTTTGTTTTTTTAAAAGGGTTGCCTAATGGGTAGTGGAGATTTGGGGAACAAGGTTTTCAAAGACGTTCCAAAGGTAATACACATTAAAGTACATACATCAAGGGGGCAAAAATCCAACATCCATTGTGCATAAAGACAATGATCCAAATTTAGAAAAGTTACCACCTGGTGTATACCTGGTATACTCCTCGCAATAACCATGCAAGGCAGTTTTACCACAGTGATGTACCATAAAGAGATATAGCACCATGGTCAGCTGTTCCTGTGGCCTACTTTAAATGCTAATGATGCATTCAGAAAGAAGGAATATGCTATTTAGCCATGTGCACTCTCCCCAGAAATTTCAGTTCTAAGACATTCACAGAGTCAGGTGATTTAAAGAATAACTCAGCAGTATAAGTTACATTGGCTGCCTATGTTAATGAACATGGCCAAAAGCTTATGGTCACATCGTGCTAGAGTTAAGTGTCGTGGAGTTTAATGGACAGGTACTGTTGGGGAGTGTGTGCATCTGTGATTGTGTGTTGCTGCAGTGCATGTAGAGGTACAAGTGGTTTAAGGTGAGTGTGTGTGTGTGTGTGTGTGTGTGTGTGTGTGTGTGTGTGTGTGTGTGTGTGTGTGTGTGTGTGTGTGTGTGCACATTTCTACCTGGGTGGTTGCAGTAGGAGGTTTGTTAGAGGATAAGTAGGATAGGTTTGTGTATGTGTGTGTGTATGCATCTATGCGTGTGTGTGTGACTGTGTGTGCGTGTGTGTGTGTGTGTGTGTGTGTGTGTGTGTGTGTGTGTGTGTTTTTAAATGTACATATGGATGAATGTGTCAGTGTATTTATCAGTGTGATCAACTGAGGTGTGTGTGTGTGTGTGTGTGTGTGTGTGTGTGTGTGTGTGTGTGTGTGTGTGTGTGTGTGTATGTATATGTGTGTGTATTTCAATGCTTGTGTGCATGCATGAATGGGTGAATGTGTGTGTGTGTGTGTGTGTGTGTGTGTGTGTGTGTGTGTGTGTGTGTGTGTGTGTGTGGGTGTGTGTGGGTGGGTGTGTATTGGTAGGGGGTCTGTCACAACTCCAGACTCCCCCTGCAATATTGTGGGGTGGGTTTACATAGATACCTGGGATAAATCTTCATATATTGTCTTTAAGGCATTAAAAGGAAAACAGAAAAGCATTTTGAAGCATGTAAGACATGGATCAGGGGGAACATTAGACACTGGGGATAATTATTTTTTGCCTTAAAGGCACTTAGACATTTCATATCCTGTATCCCCTGTACTCTGTACCACATTGTTAGCTCTAAATGGCACCCATAATCACCAGTGGTATTCCTGCATTACCTTAAAATCTTACAAAACTTCAAACCCTGCACCAATATACAGAAAGTAGCTTACAATACAGGAGACTTAACCCTCTGGGCTAAATGAAAAGTTAGTGCAGCAGGTTGTTTCTTTCCTAGTAGGAAATATGAAACCACTAATCTCTGGCATTATTCACAGCTTGAAAAGGTTGTGAGTTATGAGGGACAGGACACATATAAAAGGCAACAGCAGGAACATTATAAAAAATAATGGACTGTTCACATGGACTGGGGTATGTTGGGGTATGTCTGTGTAAGGGGAGACTTCAGGACAAAGACAGGAAGAACAATAGTGACACTATGAAGATTTTTTAAACTATTTGGTGGGCTCATTTAAAAAATGAATGGAGCAATAGATCTACAATCACAGTGCACATTATGAACAAACAGAAGAAGAATGAAACCCTAAGATCTGCCATTATAACTGACTGCAAAGGGCTTGGTTTATGAAGGCAGGGACAAAAATAAGAAGAGATATCAAAGATGTCCAGTCATCTCAGGGACACATAACAGTTTTGTCAGTTGTGTGTGTGTGTGTGTGTGTGTGTGTGTGTGTGTGTGTGTGTGTGTGTGTGTGTGTGTGTGTGTGTGTGTGTGTGTGTATGTGTGACAGTAAATGGGGAGTGTCAATGCCAAAACAATGCATGGGCTGCCAGGAAAGTGCTGAATTGCACTGGCTAGTTAAGGTTAACTCATATATATGTAAATTAGCTGACAATGAGGCATTTTCTCATCATGGCTAATGAGTTTCTGAAACATAATTTCTCACATCTTGGAAATAGCCCATTTGGCTGCAGCTTTTATCTCTATCAGTAGGGATCTTATTGAATCTCCAATAATCACAGCAGGTTGAGTAGTACACCAATTCTGACACTGGATGCTACTATAGTTTTCAAAGAACGGAAGCTTTTGAATAGAGATCAGTTTAGAGTGCTTATCGGGAAATGTAACTTTTCCTCACTGGAATGCAATCTCAGAGTTGGTATGTGTGTGTGTGTGTATATATATATATATATATATATATATATATATATATATATATATATATATATACACACACACACACACACACACACACACACACACACACACACACACACACATATATATATATATATATAATTTGTAGGGGGTGTGGGAGGTGCAGCGGTACTTGTCCCCTGCAAAAAAATGTAAAAGAGATAAATTTGTGGGGGGGGTGTCTTTTTTTGATGTTCAGTTGTTTGGAAACTTAATCATATTGTCTTGACCATATGAATTTTGAGTTTCTGAAAACTTGATCATCTGACATATATGTCTATCTATATATATATATATATATATATATATATATATATATATATATATATTTATAAAAGCCTCTTAAACCTGGTTGATTTTTTTGAAACAGTCACCAAGGCCATTGACGAGGGGAAGGTAGTCCACACAGCCTACCTGGACCTCGCAAAAGCCTTCGATACAATACCCCACTCGGGCATTATAAATAAGCTCACCAGCTTAAATATAAACCCCTATGTCACTAGATGGATTGCAAACTGGCTCAAGGACAGAACCCACATGGTTAGAATTGCTGGAGCCATGTCAGACTCCAAACCAGTTACAAGTGGTGTCCCACAAGGCTCAGTCCTGGGACCTCTCTTGTTCGGTATATATTTCCTGGAGGTACAGGCCAACACGGAAGGACTGTGGCTGACCAAGTTCGCAGATGACTGCAAACTGGGCGCCATAATCGACTCTCCAGCCGACACAAGCATCCTCCAAAAGGGCCTCATAGAAACAGACAACTGGTGCCAGAGCCATGGCCTCAAGCTAAATGCCAAAAAGTGTATAGTCATCCCCTTTGGCAAAAACAAAGTGCCCACAAATTACCACATAGGTGGTAATCCATTAAGTACAGAAGAAGTAATTAGGGACCTGGGGACCCAAGTTGATAGCAATCTGTCATTTGACAACCACGTGGCCAAAGTGGTTAGAAAAACATTTTATATAGCCCACCTAATCATGAAGGGATTCACATCTAGATCAGGGGAGGTCATCGTGCCTCTTTACTCATCCCTCATCAGGCTCATAATTGAGTACAATGCCCCTTTTGGGATGTACCTTACCAGACACCTGCAGTAACTGGAAAGACCCCAAAAGTACCTCACCAAGAGGATCAAAGGGCTCAAACAGATGCCATATGCTGCCCAGTTAAAGAAACTCCAGCTCTACTCAGTGGCATACCGCCTATTCAGAGGCGATCTGTGCCTGACGTATAAAGCCATGTCCAACCCGGAATAAAGGGACATGCTACACCTCAGAAAATCCAAATCCCATCGAGCTACGTGCTCGAGAGACTTGAACCTCAGCACTGAAATAAATAGGACATACTGGAGGGACAGATTCTTAACCCAGAGACTCCCTTCACTCTGGAATAAAATCCCAGTCCAGGTTAGGCAGAGTCCCTCATTGACTCTCTTCAAGAGGAATCTTGATGAGTGGATGGGAGATCGTAGGTTTACCCCGGGTATCACTTCTGTGTCACTGTTAGACAGAGGCACAGTATACTAACCTCGAAAACGGGCATAGCAAAATAAATTTAAAATGGGTGGTGAAAGCCAAATACATTCTGGCTAGGCTTATAAATGCCCTAGGGCAGATAGCCTAGTATGAACCTATGAACCTATATATATAAATATATATATATATATATATATATATATATATATATATATATATATGTGTGTGTGTGTGTGTGTGTGTGTGTGTGTGTATATCTCGGGTGCTAGTATAAGTCAGAATTTGGATGGTCAACTAGTGTATTGCTGACACTTGTTAGTCAACATATGTAAAAGGTTGACAGGTGTGCAAGATCAACAGTCTCTGGTATAGGGGGTATGCCCTTTCCACAGGGTATATATATATATATATATATATATATATATATATATATATATATGGGTCCTTGTCAGAATGTCGAAAGTACTTTGATGAAGTGACTTTAGCGGAAGTGCATAACATGAAATATGCACTTTCGCTAAAACAAAGTAAAAAACGAAAAAAACATGCAGTTTGCATGTTTTGTTAGTTGTACATCAACATATTCTGTTGAGGTACAGCTAACAAATCTTTTGTGCAGATCATGGTACAGTGGGGATAAGGGAATATTCCCTATATAAATATAAATATATATATATATATATATATATATATATATATATATATATATATATATATATGGTTCCCCTTGACTTGATCGACACGCCAAAACACCAACGCTCAGAAGACCGACTCCAGAAGACCGACGAAACAGATGATCAACGAGGTAAAATCCCGACAGTCGAAACACCGACATGGGCAACGTGTGAGCGAGACTCGGTAAGTGTGCGATAGTGAGGGATTTAGCATTAGGGAGCAGACAGGTAAGTCTGAGATAGTGAGGGATTTAGGGTTAGGGTGCGGGAAAGGTGAGTGTGCGGTAGTGTCGGACTTAGGGTGCGGGTAAGGTAAGTATGCGATAGGTTTAAGGGTGGGTTAAGTGAGTTAGGGTTAGGGTGCGGGTAGGGTAAGTGTGTGATAGTGACGGACTTTAGGTTTAGTGGCGGGTTAAGTGAGTTAGGGTTAGGGTGTGGGTAGGGTAAGTGTGTGATAGTGACGGACTTTAGGTTTAGTGGCGGGTTAAGTGAGTTAGGGTTAGGGTGCAGGTAGGGTAAGTGTGCGGTAGTGTCGGATCTTAGGGTTAGGGTTTGGGTTACGGTTAGTGCATGTATAGTTGTGTGTAATGCATAGTTTACATTTTGTGTGTCGGTGTTATGGTGTTCGGTTTTGTGAGTTGTCGGTTTTGTGCATTTTCGGTCTTTTGGTGTCGGTGTTTTGGGTGTCAGCTTTGTGGCATGTCGGTGTTGTGATAGGGATCCATATATATATATATATATATATATATATATATATATATATATATATATATGTATATATATATATGTATATATATAAAATTGGAAGAGGGGTGTGTGGGGCACAAGTGTGTAGTGTGTCCATGTGTCTTACATTGATATATGTTGATGGAAAGCATGTCAACATTTCTGTGGATGAACTATTAGTAGTAGATCCGTATATATAGTTATATAGATATAGAGGTTTGCTATCAAAATGATGAGTGTAGGTTCGGCGAACAGAATGTTGAATAACAGTTGGCTGACTTCTGTGTTGCCGACCTGCATGTGTTTGTGTCCCAGGTTCAGCAAATGCACTGTGCATTCTCACATAAATGAACGACCGTAGGTCTGTATATCATGGTACAGTGTGGATCATGAAATTTACCATTTTCCCCATTACAGTGCGATCCCAGTGTTGGAATATATAATTTGCAGGGGGTGTGGGGGTGCAGCCACCATGGCGGGGTGCAGGGGGGCTTGTCACCCCTGCAAAAATGGGCACTTCTGTGTTGTATAGTCTGTAGGTGCTGCTGAAAACTACAACACCTGTTGCTGCTCTTCTGAAAGGTGCAGGTGAAAGCATATGTCAAATAATGCCGAATTCGAATAATCATTTATGTCATTCCTGATTTTGACAGTAAACCCCAAATATCTCTCTCTCTCTCTCTCTATATATATATATATATATATATATATATATATATATATATATATATATATATAAATAGATATATAAACTATATCTATACATATAGTGGTCAACTGAAATTGGTCAAATCTACCTGAGGTCAACATTTTTTGAACTTCAATATTTGGACAGCTAAACAGATGATCAGCATCTGTGCAAGGCTGCACAGTTCGCAGGATAGGGAAATAGCATCTTTCTACGAGACTATGTGATCTTATGATTAGTTTGTAAAATTAGCAGTGGATGTGGGTTTTGGAGGGGGGAAGGGTTGGGCCCTGCATAAAATGTTGTTTTAATCTATTTTTTTTGTACATTTTTGCATGCACAAGGTTGTTGATCGGCACATGCATAGTAATGTGTTGGCATTTGCAAAGTCGATCTTTTGGTGTCAACTCTGTAAACATCTAGATTTGAGTGTTTTGACCAATATCAGTACACCTCTCTCTCCCTCTCTGTCTATATATATATATATATATATATATATATATATATATATATATATATATATATATATATCTACTTCCGTAGACCGAAATATCACTTACCCAAAATAACTGAGACGAAAAGGCTGACAGCACGAGATCACTGACATCACAGAACACTGACTCACCACTCCAGGTAAGTAAACATTTGGCCATCCTGTCAAACTTTGCAACTTACCATTCGGTAGTGCAATCTCAGAGTTGGTATACTTAGTTGGGGGGTTAGGGGGGTGGGGGATGAGCTCCTCACATTGGTGAGTTTGCTTTTGTTCAATTTTGTTTGTCTTGAAGGATGGCCAAGTGTTTACTTTTAATCTCAGTAAAATGGGTTTCTCTGGGTAAGTGGTATTTTGGTCTATATTTATATGCAGATCAAGATGATGGGCTTTTGCATATATACTATATAGGAAGGAAATTTGCACAACTGCTTGTGGATGAAAGGTGAACTCATAAGAAAGCTTTGAAGGAATGAGTTAAATTAAATGGTTGATCATTTCTGAATGTGATTTGGTGCTGAATCAGTTACTTAGCTTGCACAAACTGAAGTGTGTTACAGTATTAGGTTTTAAGTGCTGAATTAGATCACTGGGTGATGAGCATGGGAATTTGTAGTTTAAACCTTAAATCTACTGTTTTACAAAAATGAAAAGTGTAAGGAAATAATTTTTTTGAACAAAGGGTTTTATATATGTCCTATTTTCTGTAGGCATCTAGTTTTCTACTCTAATCTGATACACAAAGCCAATTAGGCAGTCACTATTGCATTCTATATCAACAAACCCATTGAAATTTGTGAAAATGTATTGAGCATGTTTCCATACTGCATAGTTTAGAAACACTTTCTCACCCAGCAAAATTTTGAAACAAAGAACTAACTTCACAGATATCTTGTAAAGAGATTATGCAGGGTAAAAAGCTGTTTATAAATGATTTTAACAAGATGTTAAAATGACTTACTGTTCCTAAGTGCATTGTAATGCACTTCTTCCAGGACCTTGCTGTTTTAACAAACATAATGCTTTAGGTTTCTCAGTGACATTATGCCAGACTACAGCCATGAT
The DNA here is from genome assembly GCF_019279795.1 of Protopterus annectens. NCBI lineage: Eukaryota > Metazoa > Chordata > Ceratodontiformes > Protopteridae > Protopterus > Protopterus annectens. The sequence goes on from NC_056745.1 coordinate 750,712,645, forward strand.
TCATCAACCATTAAATTATTTGACCTGCAATTCCCTGCTTTTCTGTCTTTGTTGTCCCTTGGCTACACTGCAGCTGATTTTCCCGGTACAGTTAATTTCATTTAAAACCGCACTTTATTTGTCTGGCACATCCATTAGCAAGTTTGGTCAGACTGTCTTGATTATGTTTTCAGTACATTTGCTAATTATAAAAAGCAATGGCAATTGATCTATTAGTTGCTTCAGTTTTCTGAAACTGCATTTTAGAATGCTGATGCCAATCCAAAGTTGTCATTTTTTTACGTTCTCCTTTCATCTGCATCAGGGGAACAAAAAGAACCTCTCCATGGCCATTTTGACCATATTCTCCCTTTTTAGTCAGCTTTGAGTGGGATATTATAATTCTGTCAAAATGTAGGGGCAGGACTTGTCTCAGACATGCTCTTCCGTAAGGTTCCACACTGTGTGTTGGGAAACTGCTCTCTACTCAAAAACAGTTTTAATTCCACAGTTCCATTGATTTACTTCCAATAGACCCCGCCTACCTCCACCAAAGGAAGAGAATCAGAAAGAAATACTCATTTTCCTTCCTCCTCTAGCCAAGCATGTGCCACCAGATTACTACTCAAGTCAAGTCACAAGTATCACAGTTATATGTCATTTGACCTCATTGTCAGTGACTCCATCTAATATTTGAGTTTAGTGCATGATATTTCTAATTTTGTATAGGCTATAGATGATAGTATGTACTTATGTTTTCTTTGCAATCTGATGTAATTTTTTCAGATCATTTCAGACATTAATACATTTGTAGGATGCCTGGATGTGTATCAGATGTTCAAAGGGATAGCTGTTGCTTTAAATTGTTAAGTTTTCCCCAATCCACATTAAAAATATCATTTGGGTATATGGGTTTGCCAGAACATGCCTGAAACATCTGAATATGGGTATCTAACAGGGTATTATTTAGTAATGTGCCCTGGGGTGAAATAAATATTAGAGTCTGGTCCATTTGGATTCTGATCAATACAGAGAGAAGAGTATTATTTAGTCTAGGACCAATTTCTCAAACTTGAGCCCCACTGACATGTACAATGAACAGCGTCAAATGTAAAGACAATCGGCATTTATCAGAGACATATGGTTAGCTGCCAGTTTTAGGCTTTTCCTGGAAGGTGTGATCATAGAAATATTTTCTATTAACATTGCGCAGTACCTATATTAGAAATACGGTTGCTGGATTACTAGATCTCTGATGGTACCTCAAACTGATTAGAATACATCATGAAGGCAGGAAAAAAATTGAAGAATCCTCAACCACCATCCAGTAGATGATGAGAATGTATTAGTGTAGTAATTTAATGAAGACCTCACTTGACTCAGAATTACATCACTAAAAGTGGCTTGTCTGAGTTGATTTTATTGCAGGGCTTAACAGTGAAACTAGTCTTTTATAGAAAGAACTATGCCAGAATACAATAAAGCTTGAGCTTGCTTACATGCCTACTACTACCCCCTGAGTTAAATTTTACTTTTTGAATCTGGTGTAATAAATCTCTCTGATTATATTCCTTTCTAGAGCCACACCTATGTCGTGAATCTAAGCTGAAGTGTTTCTACATTTATACCTTGTCAGAGCATTAGCTCTTCCCTCTTTATTGGCTCACTAATGACATTTTGCCTGCAACAGATTCAGCATTTCAAACCAATTCTTAATCGATACTTTGGCAGTTGACAAAGTAGTATTTGTTCTAGGTTCTGTCCACCAGAGGCTGACAGGAGACTATAAATGGCCAAATGCCTCAATGTAGTAATTGCCTCATATATATTGAAAACCATTTGCTCCTACAGCAAACAAATATAGTATGTGAGAGATGTTATTATACTGTGAAACGAGACTCAATCATCTCACATAATAAACAAGACATCAAACAGGTTGCCAGCACACACACCTTTCCTCTCACACAAGATAAGGTCATGATACATAAACCCACATATGTGGAGGTCCTCACTAAGAGCTTACCAAATGACCAGAGCCCTCCCAAGTGCAAACAACTCACACATAGTAGAGCATGACCAAAATCTACTACACATAACAGCACACATACTAGTGTCTCATTAATAAAGCAGTTAAGACAAAACACCTCAAATCCAAATATCCTGGTCATAGGAGATTCCACACAGATTTCACCCTTACCAGACTGGACAGGGAGAAGGCACAGTCAGCTGTCTACCAGGTGCCAGGATCTATCAAATCACACATGCACATGAGTCACTCAACAACAATTATGTTATGCTCTGTCATAGTACATGCTGGGGTGAATGACCTCAGATGTGTCTCCCTGGACTGTATGAAGAGAGACTTGACTGAACTCTTAGATTATATGTTCTTGGCAGGTATGTCCCCAGCTCTAAGCAGCATTCTACTTTCACCTAGGATGATGCCACAATATAAAAAAAATTATTGACTTCAACAACTGGCTTAGCTTCTGGTGTCAGTCCAGAGGGATCCAGTATCTGTCAGCCTGGAAGACAGACCATATTGTTTCAACTCCTCTATTCCTTCTCTTGCTCTTGCAGGAGATGTCCATCCTAACCCTGGGCCAACACCAACTAACATTCTCTCTCCCACTACCTCCACAAATAGGCACAATAATAAATACCTTAAATTCATTACCATTAATACCCAGAGTATTAATAACAAAATAACAAACTTCCATGCCTGGCTAAATGTAACTGAACCTGACATAGTAGCAGTAACAGAAACCTGGCTAAAACCTCAAACTAGTAACTCTGAAATCTTACCACCTGGCTACCAAGCACTTAGGTCCGATCACCAAAACAAAAAAGGAGGTGGTGTAGCCTTAGTCTACAACTGCCTGCTAAATCTTAGCCCATACCAGAATACCATTCCTAACTTTAATAATGCAGAACTAGTCTTAGGAATCCTCAAAATAAACAACTTCAAAAGTATCTGTATAATAACCATCTATATCCCTCCTGGAGACAACTCCTCCACCCTAGAGAATATTCTCTGTTGGGCCTCAAACAATATTAAACAAGAGACTTTCATTCTAGGTGATGTAAATATTGATTGGAATACAATTAATAACAATACTCCCCTTCAGTCTATCAATCTTTATAATTTTACTCAACTAATAAACAACATTACCAGACCTAACAAAACTAACCCTCCAGGGTCCATCTTGGACTGGATTCTAGTCAGCCACCCTAACAATATCTCCAACTCGGGTACCTTACCAGACTCATTAAGTGATCATCTCCCAGCCTTTATTAAACGAAAAATCCAACAGCTCCCACACCAACAACAATATGCCCACTCTCGCAACCTAACTAATTTTAATCCTTCAGTATTTTCAAAAACTCTTAAACTAACAAACTGGGATTCACTAAACACTCTTCCCCTAGATGAAGCCCTAGAACTCTTCAATACTACCTTCCTTAAAATCCTAGATTCCCAAGCCCCTCCCCGTACAAAAAGGATAAAGTTCAACTCTGCCCCTTGGCTAACTAAAGACACTAAAACTCTAATGCAACAAAGGGACAAAACTTGGAAACTATACAACAAAAATAAAAACTCAGCCTCTTTACTGCAATTTAAGCAACTCCGCAATCTTGCTAAAAAACTTATTATGAAGGATAAGAAATCTTACTACGGCAAACTTCAGTCTACCCTCACAAATAATCCAAAAAAATTCTGGAATTCCATCAATTCATTCTTACATCCAGGTACAAAATCCAATCCCTGTCCAGACAATAATAAGACTGACACTGAAATCGCAACTCTCTTTAACTCCTTTTTTACTGGCTCAATAGCTGAACTGACTAAATCCTTCTCCACTTCCACCCCTACCCCTAACCCAAGGCATCCTTCTACACCCATCCCTCACTCCAACTCTCATAACCCCCCTCCCACTTTCATTCTACATCCCGTGTCTACCACCAGTATCAAACTTCTTCTCAAACTCAAACCATGCTCCAATGCCCCTGACAACATCCCATCACTCTTTCTCAAGCTCGCAGCAGATGGCATCGCCATACCTATCAGCATTCTCATCAATAGATCAATCCAAGAATCTTATGTTCCCAAACTTTGGAGAGCTGCACACATTCTGCCCCTCCATAAAGGAGGCAAAAATAACACCATCTCTAACTTCCGCCCAATAGCAATTCTTTCCCCAATTTCAAAAATTCTTGAAAAATTTATACACCAGCAACTCATGCCCTACCTTCTCAACAACCATCTCCTCACTCCTACACAACATGGGTTTCGGCCTGGCCACAGTACCATAACTGCTCTTCATTCCTTCCTAGAAATTGTCAACCAAGCCCGTGACTCTGGAAATATTGTCTCCACTGTTCTTCTTGACCTTTCTAAGGCCTTCGACACTATATCCCACACTCTCCTTCTCAACTACCTCTCTAACCTCAATCTCTCCCACAACTCTCTTTCTTGGTTCAGAAGTTATCTCTCTGATAGATCCCAAGCTGTGAAATGGAATACTGGTACCTCAAAATTCCTACCTACCCCTACCGGAGTCCCTCAGGGTTCTATTCTCGGGCCTCTGCTCTTTAACATCTTTATCAATGATCCCCACTCTTCTATTCCTCTTGCTCAAATAGTACAATATGCAGACGACTCCACTGTTATCTGCTCTGCCCCTAGCCTTCCCGAGCTCTAAGCCAAAACCCAATTGGCCTTCACAACCACAGAAAATTGGATGCTTCAAAATCATCTTTCCCTTAATGCCAATAAATCCCACATCATTCTCTTCTCCCCCTCAAAAGCTCTGACTCTTGATAAGTCATCCTTCACAATTTCCAGCCTCTCCCAGTCCTCAATAGAAGTTGTTAGTAGTGCTAAATTACTCGGAGTTACCATTGATGAACACCTGAAATTTAATAATCATATTCGACTAAACATAAAGAAAACTCATCAGAAGCTCGGTATGCTTTATAGAAATGCAAACTTTCTTACTCCATCTTCAAGACTAACTCTCGCCACTACCTTCCTTCTCCCTTTTCTACTGTATGGTGCTCCTCTTCTATCCAATCTCTCCACTTCTATCTCCTCAAAACTTGAAAGTTGCTACTACAAAATTGCCAAATTCGCTACTAACTCCGCTCATTCTACACACCATTGCATCTGCCTCCGTAGACTTCAATGGCTAGAACTCCCTAATCAACTCAATTTCCTCCAACTTACTACTGCACACAAACTAATCTTTAAACCCACTGCTTGCCCAGCATTATCTAATATCTTAACCATATACACTCCTCCAAGGCCCCTAAGATCTAGCCACCAAAATCTTATTTCAGTATACAAACCCAAATGACCCCCTGGCCAACTCCTACTTTCCTATACTACAGCAAAAAAATGGAACTCACTTCCTTCCCTTCTAAGAGCCACTACAAACTATGAACACTTTAAATCTCTTCTCCATTCTCACCTCTTCCAAAATTGGAAATGTAATTGTATACTTCCTACCTAGATCTCAATATATCCTAGTTCCATCCCCCCCCCCCGGTTCCCCTTTTTCTGACACTCTCCCTAGCTCCCCTCTCTCTTCTTCACTATCTCCTCCTTCCTCCCTGATTAAACCCTTTATTTTCCTTCAAGTGCTCTCATCCCACTGCCCACTTGTATGCTTACTCTCACCTTTAAATCCTTTGCCTTTTATACAAGGTGTTCTCCTGGACTCAATCACAAAAGGAACATTAGTTTATCTGTTCTTTTTCTATCCTCTTCTGGACACCTCTCCTTTAATTTATTTGCTTCTTCTTCGCTTCTCCCATGCTTCCCTGCTCTTGCATTCAAACTCTATCTATAATTTCCTTTTTCTTTCCTACTTTACTAACATTACAGTTGCATTAATATATCATTTTCTTATGTATAGTGCCCAATGCACCTCATTTTTGTTTGGAGATTGTTAAAGTATTATGCTATTAGAACAGAGAGTGTTTTTGTGTGTAATGTATTAGTTTAGAGCTTTTCTGCTGTGTTTTGTGTGTAATGTATTATCATGGAGCTTTTCTCCCCGGGCCTCCACTGAAAATGGGCTTTCGGGCCCAGTGGACTTCCCCGGTTATCAAACTGGAAATAAATAAATAAATAAATAAATATTGCTTTGCCAGAGATGATCTTCACCTGTCTCCTCTAGGATTTGAATACTGGCAAAGACACATGCCTCCCTCATAGTGCCTTTTTAGGCAATACCATAACAACAAAACTTCTGATGCAAAAAAATCCACTACAGACAAACTCAAGGTTATGCTGTTTAATGCTAGGAGTCAAAGGAGGAAACTGCACTCCCTGGAAGCTCTGCTTTCCTTAAAAAATGCTGACATTGGATCAAGGCCACAGATAGCACCCTGGACATGCAAGACTACAATGATTTCCACAATTTCAGTCCTCAAAATGACTCTGAAAGAACCATAGGTGGGGGTGTATCCATCTTTATTAAATCTAAATGCACCACTTTTCTGGTTAAACAGTACAACTCTCATGAGTTTATCCATATTAAAATAACTATAGATAAAACACCCTCCCACATCATTGCTAGCTACATATCCCCCACCATGAACCATGAGAAGCATACCACCTACCAGGATTTGCTTGAGTCACTCACTATAAAGCCAAATGCTTTGGTCATGGGAGATTTTGACTATCCTTCTTTCTAGTGGGAGACATACATGAGCACGAACTTGATCACTCTGAGGTTCCTGGATTTTGTCAAAACAAGTGCTCTGAAACAGTCTGCATCCTCACAAAGAGCTGAAATGTTCTGGACTTAGTACTCACCAGTATGGGAAGTCACTGCAGCACCCCCCCCCCCTGTGTTCTGCTCTTCCTAGTAAGGTCAGACCATAAATCTGCCTCATTTGATCAGACCTGACACCTCCATAGGAGCAATAAAAATGAGAAACTTCTCCAAAAAAACTATAACTTACTAAGCGATAGTTTGAAAAGTTTCAAACCCCCTGCTAACACAGCCAGCAATGACTCCTATGCGGGGCAGTACACAAATTACCTGTATAACCCCTTTAATAACTGTATTGAATCTGCTGTACCTGACAGGATCAAAACCAAGTCTTCCCATAAAAACATGCCACTCTTGGTAGGCCTTGAGTATAAACAGATTATATAACAAAAGGAAGAACTGATATATAAGAACAAGTCAGCAGAGAAAGAATACCCTCCACAGCATGAACAAGCAAATCGGATATCTGGTAGAGTCCTTTAAAGCTAGTTATGAGCATAAATTAACTTCCCTAGATAAAGACAATCATAACGCATTCTTTAGCTACATCCAAAATCTAAAAGGGAATACACAACTATGTGCTGAACTCAGAGTGGATGGTATCACTCACACTGACACTAAGGAAATTGTTAACTTGTTAGATGACAGATTTGGCACAAACTTCACCCCCCCCGTTCCCATCAGCCATACCCCAAAGAATACCTGACACCTGTCCTCTCCCTAGGATCTCTAATGAGCAGGCCATATCAGTGCTCTCGAAGGCCAAAAACACAGCCTCTGTGGGACCAGATAACATCCCAAGCTGCTTACTAAACAACCTATAACATGACCTAGCAGAGACACTTGGCATTTTCTTTAACCATAGCTTGAGCTCTGGCTTTGTTCCAGCAGAGTGGAGAACAGCAACTGTAACCCCTTACACAAAGGGGGTCCATCAACCAATCCTGGGAACTATAGACCCATAAGCCTAACCAGCCTCATCTGCAAGTCCATGGAAAAATGATCATGGACCTTATCAACAAGGACAAAGGCAACTTTCAAACTCTTGACCTGACCTAGTTTGGCTTCATTAAGGGTAGATCATGCTTACTAAACCTGGTGGACTTCTTCAAGAATGTTACCAAAGCCCTGGATGAAAGTAAAGCAGTACATGATGCCTATCTTGATTTAGCCAAGGCTTTCAACACAATCTCCCACTCATGTATTCATCGAGAAACTCTTCCAGCTAGGTATTATCCCATATGTCACTAGATCAGTAGCCAACCAGCTCACAGACAAAACCCATACTGTCAGACTTTGGGATTCAGTTACCAGTGGGGTACCACAATGTTCAGTTCTGGGCCCTCTACTGTTTGGAATCTATTTCTCAGACGTCTTAGTGAAAGTAGACAGCCTGTGATTTACCAAGTTCTCAAATGACTGCAAACTGGGAGCAATCATTGAGTCTCCTAAAGATATTAGAATATTAATAGGAGGAGTTAACCCAGACAAATGATTGGTGCCAAAGCCACAGTCTAAAACTAAATTAGAAAAAGTGCATCATTGTCCCCTTTGGCAAAGAGGTAGCCCCTGCAAATTACAATATAGGCAGCACGTCACTAAGCTAGAGCCCATTGGTGCATGACTTGGGAACACAAGTTGATATCAGTCTAAACTTCAATCACCCTGTGTCCACAGTGGTAAGGAAAGCCTTTTAAGTTGGACACCTCATAAATAAGGGTATTGCATCCTAGACCAAGGATGTTATAACACCTGTGTGTCCCACCCTTATCAGACCACTAATAGAGTACAATGCTCACTTTTGCAAGTACCCAACCAGATACCTGCAGAAGCTGGAGAGACCACAGAGGTTCTTACCAAGAGAACTCAGGAAATCCAAAACATGGCCTACATGGAAAGAATGAACCCCCTATCACTGTACTCTGTGCCCTACAGGCTGCTGAGAGGCAACCTCTGCCTGGCCCACAGACCCTGCCCAAATGGAAATGCTGCACATTCGCAAATCAAATTGGACAAGAGTCGCTCACTATAGAGATCTCAGCCTAGTCTGTGACTTAAAACATGTTGAAGAGACAGATATGTCTCCCAGAGATGACTGCTACAATAAACTCCCAATTATCATTAAACAGAGCTCCTCAATGGCCTTATTTAAGCACAATCTGGACCACTAGATGGGAGACCGAACATTCACTCCTGGAATGGCACCTATGTCTCTCATCGACAGGGGCAGCTGGCACTGATCATAGATTCTCTCTGCAAACAATTAAGCGATCTAACAATGGTCAATAAGGGAAAACAGATATTCCATGGCTAGGTTTGTAAAGGCCTTAGGTCCAATAGCCTTGTAACTTCTTATGTACCTATGAATCTATGAACCTATGAAGTCAGAAGACTGACTTGACTGGAAGATGAAATATCTGTGATAAACTTCTCACATGATAAACGGTAACTTAAAATGGAACAACATTATATGATTCAACACTGTAGAAATAAATGTTTATTTCTAATAGTGTGATCTCCTATGTACCCTATTGGCCTGCTCAGTTCTTTTATATTGATGACAGGCCAAATAGTAGAAACAGCATGTTGAATTGCAGAGATTTTACTTATGACAGATGTAAGGGGTTAGTTCAACATTTTTAGTGATAAGATTTTGTAAAACACAACACTATCCAGTAGTAGTGAAAAACAAATATGGCTCATTGGTTCTCTGCTGAAAATCCTTAACTCACTTTTTATGATAAAGAATGTTTATATATATATATATATATATATATATATATATATATATATATATATATATATATATATATACACATACACACACACATGCACACACACACACACATACACACACACACACACACACACACACACACACACACACACACACACACACACACACACACACACACACACACACACACACACACACACACACACACACACACACACACACACTTGGAAAAGTCAGACACAGGTTTACTAGCTATGCCCCCTTCTGCCCAGACTATAAGGTAGTTATTACTGCCACCAGGCACTACAAAGCCAACTACCTAAGGCTCTTACAAGGGTACCCAATTATACTGAGTGAAATCAATATTAATAAAAATGGTAGTTTGACCAGCAAAAAGGCTATCGGGAGTGGCCAGAGGTATCACCAAATAAATATATGGAAATACTCTCAAAACTTAAATATTTTTCTAAAAGGACCAGCCACAATGAGAAGTTTAAATATTGTTAATAATAAATAATAAAAGAATATGAAAATACTAAATATGTATTTACAGTAAACACAAGAGTTTCAATCACAGGAAATATTAAAAATTACACAGCTGGAAAGATTCACACAGTTATAGAAAAGCAGTAGTTAACTATCCCCACTATATTTTTCTAAATAATTTAGAAAATTACAATCCCTGGTCAATTACTAGTGCAAGGCAAGATGAAGTGGTTGAGTGGTCCTTGTTGTCAGATCCAAGACAGAATACAGAATACTGGGAGCAATATCCTACTAATATCTAAATATTATTCCTGTCTTAAAGAATGTACAACATACATCTGGTCATCCTGCATTCTCCCCCATCACTAGAAGCTGCCAGGCTTTAGCACATATGTGCTACAATAGTACACACACAAGATGATTTCTCAGATCTGGTGCAGCTGCTGGAAGTCATAAATCCATAAAACACTTCCATTCTTCTTACAGGAGCTAATAAATCATACTTCTTAGAGACATTGCCTCTCTTACTTCATTCAACACTGTGAAATAATATCTTTATGGCCTAGGCCCAGTAGTTTATTTTATTACTCTTTTTGAACGTTGAGATTCTCGGTATCATCAGTATCCTCTGTCAAAACATATACATTTAATTCAGTTACAAAAATACATGTACATTTCTGTTCTTTTAAGCAGGGCTTGCTGTTGATAGATTTTAACACAAGAAACTTTACAAATACATTTTTAAACACAAACATCTGTACAAATCAGTTTGATATACAAATTACATATAATTCTTTACTAAGCTCCAGCTAGCTGTGCTGGCATATGTTACACATTCACTGGCCTACGTCTCCTGGCATGGCTGGCAGTACCTCCTATCATCACGCTGCGGCCATATGGATTTATTACCAGCAAAACAAAGACAAGATCAAGTGTGATATTCTATAAATTAAAAGGATGAAGTGGCAGAATTTAAGGCAGACTAGTCATTGGCAATATAAGAGGTTCTTGAGACATAAAGCATAACCTAAGTATTTGGAAATATGCCACAGCTTGTATGGCAAGTTAAAACATGCCAGCTAGATTTAGTTGGTATTATTCCAATACTAGCAATCAATGTTGGAAGAAGACTCCTCATACTCAGGATGTACCTCTCCTACTGTTGAGATGGCATTAAGAAGATGCCATGTCTGAGAGTGAAAAATGTCACTAAACCCTGGTTGAGTGACTTTCAGCTTGGGCTTGCGCCAGTATATGACAGGATCCTCTCAATGTGATGGTAAGTTGCAGAAAAAAGACTGAGTGAAGCTTGTAAATATGCATGCAACAGCTATTTGGAATATTCAGTCTTGTTAGAAATAGTTGCTGAAGTATTTGATAGGACACTTTTATTTTTACCAGGGTGCTTCAATGCTCATATGGTGAGTTATAGAGATAAATTGAGGAACTGTGACTGGGAGAACTGAATTACCTGATCTGAACCTGAGTGCATTTTCCATAATAAACATGATGTCTTAACAGAAAATGGCTCATAAGTGTGCCTGTTACAAAACCACAATGGGCAAAAGGTTGACTGATAAGATTTGAGGACCTATGCTCTGGGTAAAGGGATCATGAAAGATTCCAAGCTGTCAACTCATCTTCATTTGATGGTCTGGATCCATTGGCTATAGCAGAATCACAGAGCTGTGAAATCCAATACTGAATACTGAGTACATTGAGAAAGCTTATTTGTTGTTTCTTTGTGGATGAATTAATCTCCCACCACCAGATAATTTCTCCCATATATCTGGGGATAAGGAATGTGGAATCTCATTGGACTCACTTCAAGTCCTCAGTAATATTACAGTGGTAAGACATTGTAGCTAAAATGTTGTGTCTATCATTGTGGTAACCCAGGACTATTTGGGGAATGCCAGTGGTGAGGAAAGCAATCAGATTAAAGAAAGAGGCCTTCCATAGTGGCCAGGTTCTACAGATTTGATTGATAAGTATGGACAAGCCAGTATCACAATATGTACAGTAGTTGCCAAAGCAAAAGCCCATGTGTGGAAGAAGTTTGACAAGGCTATGGAGAATTACTTTCATATGGTATCAAGGAGACTGAGTCAGACCATCTGGCAACTAAGGAGGTGGAAGCAAGAGATTGTCTAGACTATTCTCATCAAGTATGGGGAACTGCTGACTTTAACTGGGAACATTATTGAGAGGCAGAAGAAATACTTTAAAAAACTCAATTTTGTGAAAATGCCCGCCTTGGAACAGTCAGTGCAAGAAGCAGCTGGCAAAACTGGCTACATTACTGTAGACAAAGTCATTACTTTTATTAAGTAATTCTGCTGTGCCAAGGTAGCCAAAACTAGTGATGTGTTGAGTGGTGATGACATGGTTAACACACCTTTTTACTGTTTTGTGAAAGACCTGGACACTGTCTCTGGCCTGACAAACTGGGGTAGCGGTTCCAATTTTCAAAAATGGAGACAGTGGAGAAAGGGTAGACTGCTCTTATGGAGGGATTATACTTTTCAGTCTTCATGAGACAACAAATGACAGGTTGCTCTAGAGGAGACTTAAACCAAAAGCCAAAACTCTGATTCAGGAGGAGCAAGGTGAGTTATGTCCCGACTGTGGGACAGAAAATTCAGTTCCATTCAATTGTATTATAAATCCTAAACCTAGGTTTATTACAAAATAGTTATAATAACAATGGTTGAATAATAAAAAGAATAACAAGAACAATAATAAGTAAAATCGCACACGTAGCTAAAGAAAGTGTAACCAGTAAAAAAAAGTAAACACAGTATAACTTAAAAATTATGATTGCATTACGCAAATCAGTTAGTCTATGGTAGACTGTCATCTTGTCTAGGATTAGTTACTCTACCTTGCAATCCTTGAATGCTGGTATAAGCCCCAGCTCCAACCTGATTCTAATATACATAACCCTGAATATACATAAAGCTAGAAATTGCAAAATTAATGAAAAGAATCAATTTTCATTAAATCCAGAATGAGCAAAAAAAAAAAAATGTTTGAGAAATAAAAATGCATTCAGTAACTTCTTAAATTGCTCTAATGATTTTTCTTTTAGAAATTAAATGGCATAAAAACAAATTCCAGACTCAGGAAGCAGAAAAAGAGAAGAATTTCCCCCCCCTTGAATGCTACAAATGATAATTTGGAATTGCCAACAATCCTTTATAGCCAATCAAAGAAACAGAATGGCAGCATAGTAACAACCATTGTGTAATGTGGGAAGGCCTCAAATCATGAAGTATAAGGTATGTCAGGATAGACACTTTAAAAATGCATCAAGAGTTTTTTGGCAACCTGTGTAAGTTGGATATCTGATGGCAACAAAGCCAATTAAAGGATATGTTACTGTTTTTTTTACGATTTGTAAAAGCATTTTTTCAGCAGAGATATTTGAAGGGTCATAGAGTTGCCAGTAATGACAATATATGTTTTGTTAATTTGAGGAAAGTATATAATGATGTACCCCAAAATGTTTTGTGTGAGATACTAGAGCAGTATTGGGCTGCACAGTTGTTGCTGCTTCAGTTCAGCATCAGTGCTAGAAGATCAGACGTTGTGTCTGCATTATCAGATCATTATCAGTTTAAGTGTAACCTAGACCAGTGGATGGGGAATAGGACATTTATACTGTGCCTGGAACCAATGTCCCTTATGGAGAGAGGTAGCTTATAAACACCTGACCCACAGTGTCCTTCTTAGATACAGGATATCATTATTCTTTTGGGAAAACTTGGCTAGGATTAGAAAGGCCCCCTGGGTTGTTAGCCTAGTAACAATCCATGAATCTATGAAATACAGTTAAGTGAAATATGTTCAAATGTGACAACGAACTCTGTGAGTGATGTCTCTTGTCTCCCTTCTTGTATGGGCTATTCATGGACAGAATATCGACAGGCAGTCTAAGTCTGGACAGTATCTAGTTTGAGGATATGCAGTTATAGATTTGTTGTTGACAGATGATTTTGTCCTCTTTGCTTCAAGTGACTGTGATGTCCATCTTGCACTGAAATGCTTCTCACATGAGTGTGAAGCATCTGAGATGAAATGTAGTACCCTGAAAATCAGAGATCATGGTTGTGTGCCAAAAAAGGAGGGGTCTACTCTGTCTAATTTAAGGGGAGCACCTTCCTTAGGTGAAAGCTCAGATAAAGGAGCATCTTAGGTTCTTGCTTATGAGGATGGGTAGAGAAGATCACAAGAACAACCCACTGATGGATACAGTGGTGGTTGAGCTGCAGGTGTTCCATTTGACATCCCCGGAGAAGTGAGATTTGATTAAATGGTTTGTAGTGTGTGTGCTTACTTTGATTTCTTGATTTTTGCTCTTGGTCTATTATTTAAATTTGTTTTTCTTTGAATTTCAAAAGTATTACATGTTCTAAGTAAAAGACAGGATGCAAACATTTACGCTGCATTCATTCATTCTAATGCATTAAATATTTTTGGCCTGTTATAGGGGCCAGATATAACGTTTGTTTAAGGTAAACAAAAGTGAATAAGGTTTAATTCTGCTAACTCCTAGGTAAAAATGGACTGTGACTACTTTTGATTTTTACTACCTGACTTACCCTGTCATGGTTGTATCTTTAAGCACAGTGAGTCTTGAGTTTCCTTCTCCTTATGTAAAATTGTCTTGACAGTTTTATCTTATCTTATCTGCACCAACTATTCACAGGAACCGAATCATGTTGGGAAGGGCCTACCTTTGAAATGACTAAACTACAGTTACTTTCCTTTCAGTCTTTCCCATTTGCTAGTTGCTCACTGTAGTACTTACAACATTAATCCCTTTTTTCCACCTTACTGTTAATCCTCTAACTTATTGCCTACCGTTATCTTCCAAAGAATTAAAAAAAAAAGCAGAGTTAGGTAAAAAAACAAACAAACAAAAAAAAGTCTGCACTGTTCCAAATGTATTCTAAATGTCTGCACTGCTCCCACATGTGGATCCTAATTCGATATACTTCTAGATCAGGAAATTGATGGAACACCTATATTTTCTGGTAACCTTTTCAAATGCTGGGACCTGCTAGAACAAGTCCCAAAACATGGAGAATGAATGCCTGAAAAAAAAAACAGACTTACACATACTAAGTCTGAGATGACCATTTATGGGACTATTCCCTTTTCTCTGAGATATGGTGATTGGGAGTTAATATACATAAAAAGTGCAGGAGGGTGCAAGGGAGCTTACCACCCTAAAAAAGAAGTTTAAAGGAGAAGAGTGATGTTCAACATTTTCTCTTCTGGATTTTCAATCTTTTTTTTTTTGGTCTGTTGGCGTTACGAGTGCTGACTTCTCAGTAGGGAGCCAAACTTTCCATCTTCAACCTTCTTGATCTCAGACATCTTAGATAGTACATGAATTACATAATGATTATTGATAATTTCTTTTTAACTGGGATCAATGATTCCAAATGCAAGTTAGATAGACTTTCTATATGTAAAATCGTTAGCAAGTATCCCTGTGCCTCTGGCATAAATTACACTAATGTACTAGCCTGTCCAATCCTCCCAGTGCATCTACTTCTTATGGATATGTACCTCAAAACAACCTAGGATTCAGAGTCACTGGGCAACAGTCACAAGGAAACAAGTTATTTGCTCACAGTTAAAACCATCCTTAAAACTAAATTGTGTCTCTTTGATTAGATGTACTGACTCTGTAGTCATAAAGCTCAGTATGTCACAGTGTCTTGCTTCCCTATTGTTAAGATTAGGTATGTCACTAAGACTGTTAAATATATTCAGGGCTTTCAGCATGATTTTGACTTTTTGGTTGTGCATATTGGAATCGGTAATACTGGATGATCCTCTACTTTAAAGCTGAAAGGGAGTATGGTTGACCATAGTAATGATTTTATCCAGCCAGGTAAAATCCTTTGCAGTTAACTGTTAAGGTTCTGTCACACAGGTCCAGCTTCATCCAGTATCTTAGGTCACGGTGTCAGTTCCAAAGGGTTTAGTGCTTCTCCACTTGGAAAATAAAGTTTGGGGTGGAACTTCTTTTCAAGGGTTACAATACATCTCTCATCAGAAAAGGTTACATTACCAAATATAATCTTTTCTTCTCCTTTACTGCCTTTTCAAGACAAGGTTTTATTAGTAGAAATCGGAGGTTAAGTTATGCAGGATAATATTTAGGTGAAGGCAAGATCCAGCAAATCCTACTGTGTAAAGAAAAAAAAAAAAAAATATATATATATATATATATATATATATATATATATATATATATATATATATATACTAAAAGCTTACCTTGTTTTTGTTATGTGCTGTTATGGAGACAAGGTATAGAGACTCATACTGTATTCCATAAATACTTGGTTAAATGTTTTTCCACTCATTTAAACCCACTGACCAGTGAGCTGTTATCACTCCAAACTATAGTTTTGTAACATTTTATAACCTCCAGAACATGACAACTTCCTTGACAAGCTTAATATCCTGTCATTAATGGTTGATACCTTTCTACTTAGTGTCTTGAATTATATTCCCACTGACTGGGAGAACTATGCTTTAACCAATACATATACACAAAAGCTTTTTGACTTCATAAATAGTAACACTTGTGAGCATATTGTAAAAATGTCAACAAGAGAAAAACATATTAGAGATCATCCTGAGAAATTTCATTGCCAGCTACACTAAAATAAAATAGATACTGCTCAACAACTTTTAAATAAGACTATGGTCTAAGACATTCCTTATGCACATCTATACAAACCTAATAAAACTTATGCTGTTTTTAAGGGTTTTACAAACAGTAACTATGGTGCCTTAACTACCTCCTTGCATCAGTCCTCTGGAACTGCATTTTAGGCATTCTTAAGATCCTGTTGGTGAGTGATCTGTAGCTACAACGATTTAAATAATAGCACTGATATATTATTTTCATAAAGCATAAATATAGTAGATATTTCAGCCATGAATTTAAAAATTCAGCAAATTATTAAGCCAAGAGAAAAAAAAAAGCTAGGATTGCAAACTTTGCCCAGTACAATATGCCAAACATACAATCAATTCCATCTAATAGAGCTTATTAAAGCAAAATAAGCAATGAAAAAAAATTCATCAAGATGAATGGCAATGATAAGTCCTTTTAAAACCATATTTGAAAAAAAAAAAAAGAAGGGAGACAAACAATGATGCAACAGAATGGTATCATATCACACAGCCAACAGATATAGGTAACACACTAAGATATGATTTGGAGCAAATCTGAGTGAATAAAGGAGGGCATCATCCACTCATCTGCCATGCAGTGTAATCCAACCTGAAATATTATCCAATATGGTCACCTCTATCATTCATAAAATCAAAAACACCAGTTCCATATCACCAGATGATAGGCAAGGAAGCCTAATTTGTTTAGCTACAAATAGCTTTCTATACCTTATTACACATATTCTTACCATAACTACCACAGGGTTTTTAATAATTGATGACTGATTTATTAAAACATCATAAGAATGTTCTAGTTCCTCAGGTAAAGCCTTCAAGGAATCTGTATATCAATGTACAACCAACACTTAAATAGTTACAGTGCTGTGCTTCAGCATGCAATTAACCACTCATCCTTGCCCACTCACATTCCTGATTTAAACCTTAATGTTTTAGTGTATAGTGTATCATACTTTAAAATATTGATTCTTTATGTTGTAGCTGTCTCTTAAGTTCTGAAATCTTTCCATTCTTAAATTCACTTTTTAAGATACTAGCCCTTCAGAGACTGGCATTATTTTAGTAATACTGTTTAAAATGTACTGAACTAGGATTGTTTTGCTTCACATTAGGTATATCCCCAGGAAACATGATTGTCTTCCTTCCCATTAGGTATAACTGCCAATGTTTTCCTGTAGTCTTACTCCAAGTTTTATTTTTGTTTTACCAAAGTAATATAAATTATACACCACAGGATATAAAACATAGACAATGTATCACATCTGAATTGTTCACTACTTTCAAATCTTAGGCCATTTAAATATTTACCAACATAAACATATTCATGAATATTACACTGTCTACAAGAAAAAGTCCCATAAATCTGAATATTTATGAGAATTACAGAATCATGACTTCGCTTAAAATAACTGTGTGCACAAGTACATCACACAAATTCTTTTCTGTTTTTGTAAGAAATAGCTGGCTTTGTACACAAATAAGAGTTAGCAAATTATCTTGAGATAGAATTTCTCAGTGTTAATGTAAATATGACACCAAGACAATATACATTATACATTTATTTATTTTATTTTATTGACATCTGTTTACCGGGAAAGTCCAAACGTGTCACAAAAACCCCACTTCAATGGAAGCCTGGGGAGAAAAAGGAAATCATCTTGGTAAGATACATAATCAATTATTTACAGTGTTGTATGCATCCTGTTTTATATATATATATATATATATATATATATATATATATATATATATATATATATATATACATATATATCTATAGGTGGGATGTGCAATCAATTATTTGCACTGTTGTAAGCAGAAAGAAAAGATAAAACACAATTTACAAGTTTAGTATAAGGCATAATATTTACAAATCTTGCTCATAATTCACCTTGCCATTGTTAATAACTGTAGTCTATTTTTACTTATACCACTACAATAGCTCCTCTCCACTATTGTTCTAGTACAACCTTTTTCAATAAACATCTTAGTTAATTATTAGCCTTTGTCAAACATTCTGTCCATTTACCTCATGGTGGCCTAGCTTGTAAATATTTATTATAAGGTAAAGCCTTTATTATATGTATAGAAGAACAGTTTGTAGCACAAAGCCAAGTCATGATAGATATAGGCTTTCTATATAAAGCAGTAGTTTTATGATTTCCACCTGTCTGTGTAACACATCTAAATAACTGCACTTTAGCAATTACATGAGTAGAAGTCCAACTAAACTAGTTAGTATTCAGTTCTGATAAAAATACATCAGCCTCTGTTAAAAATACTTGGACCTATAGTACATCATCCTGACAAATAAATGATAGGTTATATAAAGTGGAAATAATATAAAACATTATTTAAAAAAATGTTCTTTTAAACATTCTTTCTCCCATATCTCCATGAATAAATTTGCATATGAGAGAGTGAATACGGCACTCATTGCTGTGCATTTAATTTGATTATAGTAAAGCTATCAAACTCAAAAATAATTCTAGAGCAAACAGAACTTTAGTAATTCCATCATATTGTTTTTCATTGTATCCTGATTTAGAGGAGCGCATAGCTTATATACTAAAATAATACTTAATGTGAGTGTATAATGTGATCATGTCCAGTGCCATCCAATACATATTAGGACCCTATTTTACCTCTTGCAACTTTTTCATTAAATCAGTAGATTCCTTCATAAATTATGACAGTTTACTTATATATCTTGCAACCTGTTCCATATCACTACCATAGACAAATACGATATTTCTACCCTGCTATTAAAATGCAGACTCAAAGATTTCTAAACTCGGTCAATACAAATGCCCTGGAGTAGGTAGTATGAACTACCACTATGGGTACAAATATCCTAGACCTGGTACTCACAAGTATGGCAGAGTGTTGCACCCCCCCCCCCCACAAGTGTGATGTCCTCACTGGTTAGAACAGATCACAAAGCAGTCTCCCTTGAAATAAATATAAATCTAGAACCCACATGTAACCCCCAAACCTTTAATAATATTTCTAGGGCAAACTATCTCCTAGTGATGGCATAGCTAATTTCCAAGGTCCCCAAAACCCAAAAAATAAAGAAGCCCTATATAAAGGCTTGTACAAAAGCATTTTATGACCATATAAACAACTGCTTAGAGATGGCAGTACCAGACCAAAATAAGCTTAGGACAAACTTTAAAAACAAGCCACTCTCGTGGAGCCTTGATATATGTAGGTTATACAACAAAAGAAAGAAAATCCTGTCTAGAAGAAAGAGAGAATATGCACAATGGAGCAAAAACTCCCTCATTAGTCTAAACAAGCAAACCAGGGGACTAATCAAGTCTTCAAAATCAAATTTTGAGGCAAAAATAGCCTCCCAAGCTAATGATAACCATAAGACATGTTTCAGTTATGTCTGCAGTCTTAAGGGCAACACACAAAAATGTGCAGAATTAATTGTAGATGGCATCACCTATACCCAGCCAGAAAATTTAGTAAATCTGCTGGCCAATAAATTCAGCTCAAATTTTACCTCCCCCATCACTTCTGGTTACCCTCAAGAAATACTCTCCACCATTCCTCTACCAGTTATCACCAAAGAACAGATTGCCTTTGCACTCTCTAAAGATAATATTGTGTCTTTGATAGGTCCTGATAATATACCAGGATGCATCATATAGCTTGAAACAGGACCCATCAAGCACACTAAGATCTCTATTTAAACATAGCCTCCAGAATGGCTTTGTCCCTTTGGAGTTCAGGACAGCAACAGTCATCCCTCTGCATAAAGGGGGGCCATCAACAGAGCCAAGAAATTACAGACCCATAGATTGGACTAGTCTTATATGCAAGACAATGGAAAGAATAATTATGGACTTGACAAATAATGACATAGGAAACCTCAAAAGACTGGCCATAACACAGTTCAGTTTTTTCAAGGGCAGGTTATGCCAGCACAGTCTGTTGGACTTTTTTGAAAAAGTCATTAGGGCCATGGATGAGGGTAAAACAGTGCATACTGCCAACCTTACCCTGGCTGATGCATTTGATACAATTCTCCACCTGAGTGTTATAGATAAACTCACAAAACTTGGCATAAATCCATCTGTCACCAGATGGATAGTCATATGGCTCATGGACAGTACACATGTTGTCAGAGTTGGAGAATCCAAACCAGCAAGAGGCCAGTTACTAGTGGTGTGCTACATGGCTTAGTGCTAGGACCTTTCCTGTTTGGAATATACTTCTCTGAAGTCAAGGCTTATGTAGAAGGTCTTTGGCTGACCACGTTTGCTGATGACTGCAAGCTGGGGACAATAATTGAGTCCTCAGTGAAGTAGATATCCTTCAGAAGGATCTGATTCAAACAAATGACTGGTGTCAGAGCCATGGCCTAAAACTAAATGAAAAAAATGCATAATCGTACCCTTTGGGAAGTCAAATACTCCTGCAAATTACAACATTAATAGCATACCCCTGTGAGTGGATGCAGAGTTAATAGGTCTAGAAACACAGCTAGACAGTAGCTTGAACTTCAACCGCCATCTAACCACAGTGGTGAGGAAGTCCTTCTATGTGGCACAGCTTGTAAGTAAAGGCATGACATCTAAATCTAAGGAAGTTATAGTCCCACTTTACTCTGCCATCATTAGACCAATAATCAAATACAATGCAGCTTTCAACATTTACTTGACCAGATACTTGCAATAACTGGAACAGAGGTTCCTTACAAAAAATACAGGATGTAAACAACATGTCCTGTGTGGATCGACTAAAAGCCCTATCCCTTTATTCTCTCTCTCCTACTGACCATTAAGGGGTTATCTATGCCTAACCTACAAAGCACTCTTAAATCCAGCCCTGATGGAACTGTTGCACATTTGCAAGACAAATTAATCAAGGAACACCTGACCTAAGAATTTAAACCATGGCTGTGATACAAATAAAAAATGCTGGAGTTACAGATACATATATCAGAGATTACCCCTTCTCTGGAAAAGGCTGCAGTTTCACATAAAGCAGAGTCCTTACCTGACCCTCTTCAAAAACAGTTTAGATCAATGGATGGGGAATTGTAAATGTACTCCTATGGTGACACTCTTGCCCCTTACGGATGGGGCAGTCTGTAAAATACTGAAAGGTATAGACACAAACCTAAGGCATCCTCTAGCCCTTAGGGATCTCAAATTGGGTAAAAGTTGGTTAAAAATGGCCAGGTTTCTAAAGGCTCTCAAGCCATTATCCTAGTAATCTCCTATGAATCTATTAGCTGGATGAGCTAATTTTCTTATTAATTCCTTCAAAATATTTACGTCATTGTCATATTCAGTTTTAGGATTCACTACGTATGCATCATTAGCTGACAAATATATCATGTACATTTTTACATACTGGCAGCCTGTCATTATTACAGTCAGTACTTTATCAGCAGGCTTAACAATTTTGTATCGTGGCTTAGTTGTTTTATTACATTCTCTTCTTTATAGGTTAAATAGTATTGCTTATTAGTCTTTCAAACTGCTCATCTTAGACACGTACACATTGAAAATCATAGAGAAAATATTGATGTGTATGTTATTAAACAGGGGCAGAGCCATAAAATTACTTTTCATAGTAGGCACAAATTCATCTATACAGCCACTAATAGTCATATTGTCCACAATATTTAACACATCCAAGTAACTGTCACAAGTAAACAAATCATTAGTGGAAGACATATCCTAAGAAGTCACTGTTCCATTATATTTATTCTGTTTAATAAGTACATTAAATGTAACTTTCATAAGTCTAACAATGTGTGTTTAAAATATGTAAATGAGGTGCATTTGTTGGTACAAATTTCAGATCAAGCTCAATTACTCTGTATAATTGTCCAGGAAGTTTAGTGCCAGATAAATTAATTATTGTTTAATATAAACATCAATGCAAAAACTAGAAGCAAAAATATCAGATGTTGAACTACTGGATTCGGCTTAGAATCAAAACATTCCTGTTTAATACTTCATTCTTCTTTTGCAGTCCTGATCTCTTTGAAAATGATTTGTTCTTTTTCTCCCACAATTATAAAGTCTAAAACTTTGTTTTGGTCTCTGAATAGCTTGGTAGTTCTCCAAATGACAGACAATTTCCACAAAAACAAAAAGATAAACATATTTCTTGATGATTTTACAGATTACACTACAGAGATATATCTAACTATACATTTACCCTCTGTTAGATTTCTGAAAATAAAAGTGGAGATGTAACATTTTCACACGACTTTTTAAACTTTAGTTTGACCAGTACTTCAGAAAGAAAAAAAAAAGATCATGCCCGCCTGTGTTTCAGCAGAATTCTGTCTTACTTTTTCCAGTTAATTTTAAGAACTAATAGCAGTCAGTATGGCATACCACCTCTCATATAACTATTTTGTCTTTTATGGTAGAGCAAATGAGAAAATGTGAACATAATGGATGCTTCCTCCTTTCATTGTCTTATCATTTATTTCCAGTTAAGGAAAATTAATTTTCTGAGCTGAAATGATATCATTCAGACTTCAGTTATTTTTTCTGATCAGCTCTTTATTTGTTTGACCATTCTGGACTAGTAAGTGAATAATTAGAGGGCCATAGTCACTGTGACAGGTTACATTCCATGAGTCATGATTTACCTCAATGGATATGTGTCCATTTGGGCAACAGTTACACCCCCAGTCTTACATGCATACATACAAGCTGTTGGCACCTCAGTGGTCATTAATAATTAGGGCATTTTAACAAGTACTAACAGGAAATTCACCCCGGTGTTCCCCTGTGTCCCTCTTAGACAGGGGCAATAGGTACTGATTTTAGTGTCTGCCTGAACCAGACACCCTTGGGAACATGAGTTGAACTTGGCTAGGCTTGTAAGGGCCCTGGGGTTGTTAGTCTAGTAACCTCCTATGATCATATGACACTATAAGATGTTTCTATTTGAATTTATTTAGGAAAAACATGTCATTAAGGCAGTTTCATGACTCTTCTGTGTTCGACCAGTATTTGTCTGAATGCACAGGATTTATGTATCATGAGGGCATCAGAACTGCATAAACTGGGATTCACTGGTATTACACAGTGGGATTTTGTTCTAGTAGTACAGTGAATAGCCCTTCTTTCTGAGCTCTCAGGCTTGGACTGTCACAGGACTTTTTATGAAGAGTAGTAGAATGCTCTAAGGAAAATGACTTTCATTTGTATCAAGCTAAGCATTCGCATTATAACAAGCTTTATATAACAGGGGGCCTACTTTATTCCTTAAATGAAGAGAAGGGCCTGTTGTGATTGCATCATGACAGGATAGTCAAATGGCATTTTCCTTCTGTGATCATTACACTAGAGTTTTAACACCCTTTATCCAGTGACCTCAAAGCTGGTTACTTAATACTGCACTGGTCTAGGAAATGGATATTTAAAGATACAAGGGAAAGAAACTGTTTTCTAAGGCTTACCCCCCCCAATAGGTATTTTTTGCTGTGATGAAAGGATTACATGATTACATGATAGTTGTCACATACCATGATGCTGTTTCAAAAATTGCAATTTATTGGTTTAGCATATGTGCACATGTCCTACACATGGGTACCTTGTACTGCTTGCATATTTATAGTGCTTAAGCCTGTGTAGTACAATTAAGTTGCTCAGCATATTTTTCCTCTGTTTTGTGATGCACAAGACTGCTGTTTATGTAGGTGCTTTCTTTCATCTTGCTTATTACTTCTGTGCTTACTTATACATTATAGATTTTGGACATCATGCTCTAACTAGGTTCACATTCAAAATGTGATATATGTAGAGGTTGTGTACAAGTAAGAACCATATTTGGTGACAAAACCTTAAGCAGTATAGGTTAAGAACACAACATGGTGTCAATGCAATGGTATCTTCCACCAGAAGAATGGAGACTTTCAGAAAGCATGTTGCATTCTGAGTTTGTATTCTCTAAGTCCATGATGCAATGTAGCTGAATAGAGAGATCTTGCCTTTAACGCAGTGAAGGGAGTCCCACCTCAATAAGAACCTCTCCAAATATAATACTTTGCAGAAAAAAAAAATATTCTTAAATAAACATTGTCCAATTTTTCCACAACCTCCATTTTAAACATATGTTGAAATTACCACAGTCCTTCGCAGTGATTATTTGTCAGTCACAGAAAATGAAATGTCAGAGCTCATTAGACTTCACACAAGTTACATGACACTATAAAGACTGATCATATTTTCCATATTTGCTACTAGCTGGCAGTGAAATATACCTAAGTCAGCATTGTCCATAAAAGTCTGTTCCATTTGCCATCAACAGTCATTCCCATTGCATTCGTTGTCGTCATTATCTGGAAATGCAGAAGAACAAATTGTTTCATCTCCATTTTCATTATCCTTCTTTGCAGTCTACTGAAACTGTACACGTATATACAGTAGGCTAAAGTCTCCAAATCACTGCACATTATTGTCTCAACACATCCTTCACAGTCAGTATTGCTAACTAAATTATGGCCAAAGTCAATATGCGACACACAAGTCTGATTTTACTTTCTTCACAAGGAATAAAAGATCCCTAGGACTTACAGAGCAATGCCATGATTAATAACATAAAATTTCAGAAGCATTTGCAGACATTCTTGAAAAATAACGTCATTTTTTGTATCAAAATATTTAGAAGACTGATGTGCATTTATCAAGTAAAAATATTTCAATGTTGAAATAAGAGATAATACTGATCTTTATTTGAGAAAGACATTACTAACAAGACTGCAACTTTTTATGCCTGACATGAATATATGGTCTTAGAGACACTGTCAAATAGCACAAAATAACATGTGTACCAGTAAATTCTAGAAATGATTCGAACAAAATGGTGTACAGTGGGTTGTACAAAGCAAAGTGATGGCTACATCACCTACTCAAAAAAAAAAAAAAAAAAAACAAGGAGGCCTTAATTATTAACTACAATCGATGATGGTGACATGGGGGAACTTTCTCACTCCAGATATGTGTCCATTTCAAACACATATGTTCCCTACTGAAATACAAAACACCACTACTGAGTGATAAATTGTCTAACCAGAAGTGTCTTCCTGAAAAATTTCATATGGAACTCCCTTCCTAACTTTATTTTCTCAATCTCGTCCACTTTAAGCCATCACTTAAAGCTTATCAAAAAATAAGTGACTATGTTCCTGTACCACCTTGTGAATGCTCTGATACATCATAGTATACCACAACCATATCCACCTTCCTCCCCAGTGTTTAATCTTTTATTCCTATCAGCATTCCTTTGTGCATTAAAATTTACTGTTACTCATACAGCTTTTGTCCGTGGGCCTCCGCTGAAAAAGGACCTGTGTCCAGTCAGACTTTCCCGGTAAACAAATGTTAAATAAATAACTGAATGAAATAAACTCTTTGTTCATGCACTGATTCCATTCTTCATATTTCTATGCTCCAGTTTCACAAAGAAAATGGCATCGCAGAGTTATGTGCTGTAAACACTATTTTGTTCATTTTATATTTGGATGCTATTATCGTAATTGGTCTCCCTGAGCACCAAGTAAATGATTTTATACAACTTTTTATGTTAAAATGTCAGTTTTCATGGATACGTCATATTGTATATGAGGAATGTAATGATCATCGTAGTAAAATTATTTGAGTTCCATTATCACCATTCATAAATGTAAAACAAAGAGTTTACATCTGACTTTTCAGAATCTGGGCCACATGAGGTGGCAGAATCTCTTTCCTAATATCAACTATATGAGGATATGGGTCATCCTTAAGAAAGAATGAGTGACTTGAGATGAAAGTTTCATCTATATGACGTCCAGCCAGATGGAAAAAACTTCTGTCTGATTTTTGTCAGATTAGAACTCATCATGGTAAATTTTGTTCTCAGAGTGCATTGCCCACTTCACATTTCACTATACCACACTGCATCACAGTAGTGAAAGAAATTAGAAACTTCTGGAAAATACATATGAAATGATAAATTATATATGGAAAATCATATCTATGCTATATTTGCCAATTCATCATCTGAAGTAGGAGGGGAAGAATGAGTCGTGATAGTTCGTAATACAGAGAAACTATCAGCACTGATCAGGAGGACAGCTGAGGCTTTGTATACACTCTTTAGCCTAGTTTCTATTGGAAAACATACAAATTAGCAAAAGACAACCCATCCTCTATAACCAACTAGGTGCAGAGAGTTGGAGTGGATTACTAACAACTTAAAGTCTGTAGTCAGGGTAATGAATAAAAAGTAAGGGGTTACATTATCCTGTTAATATGATGCCATCACACATTTTTCAAGAAATGTCATTTAAACGCTGTACCAGTTCAAACTGGAGATGAAATCGAATGAGTATTCCTGCATGTGGCATTCATTAATAATCTTGTATTCCTTGCTAAGGGCCATACCAAAAGTGTATATTTTGCAGAGATTCATAAGTCTTTATAGAACATTGACTTTATACTTGCAGTGAATTCATTGCCTCTTAGAGACCAGCTAGAGCAAAATATACTTTGAATATTTGAGGATTACATGTCTTCCGAAATATAAAATCACATGTCTTTAAGTAGCTACTAATCTATTTTTCTACACCAGTAAAGGTAAATGCAGAATTCATCATTTATGCTTTATATTTCGGGATTGAACATAGTAAGTCCTTCATATGTTTTTGGGTAATTCAATTCATTCAGTCTGACAGGCACATATAACACTTAACTCATTTGAGGGCTATAGAAAAGACAGAGCCTATCCCAACACTGAGTAGGTTAAATGAAAATTATGAATGCACATACACACAGACACACACACACACACACACACACACACACACACACACACACACACACACACACACACACACACACACACACACACATACACACACACACACACACACACACCAAAAATAAAGAGAAAGGTCTCTGCATAGGCACTATTTGGACAATAGCAGTGAAAGGGTAATATTACCTCTCAAATGGGACTTGCATTTTGGGTGCACTACAGTGAGACTAATCCTGAAATGGGGTTGCAACTCATCATATAAGACATGCATGCCCACTGGCACATGGTCTCACACCTATGGGCAATATGGACAATTGCCAATTCACCTATGGCATCTATCTTGTAGAAATAAACCAGAGCACCAAGTGCGAACCCATTATGACACAGTGAGGATGTACTTCTGGGCAAACTTAAATATGATGACAATTATATACACCATCATGCAGAAATCAGACATAAGAAGTTCATGTTCTTATTCCTGGGGGATTCTTCCACTTCAGAATGACTAATCAAAGTTTCCAGAATTAGATGTAGGCTGTGCAATTAGCCTATTTAAAGAATCAAAATGTATTTTCATTTTCTAAATATGAGGATACAGTTATGTGCTTTGCTTCAAAGCTTAACTTCTTTATCCAGAAAACCCTTCAAAAGACCTGTGCTGGGGAAGATGTGGAATTCCAGCATGATTCTCTCACTTTTCCTTCTTAAAAAATTTCACACATCTAATACTTTTTGGTTGTGTAGACAATTTTTAGGATACATCGACATTTGCATACATCAACTTGCAAGATGGACCTCATCTAAATGAGAATGGGTAAAATGAGTCAACCAATGACCATTTCTGCAATACCCAGCCAATCACCATACTACTCCAACAAGCAACATGACTACCACAAATGTAAACCAAATTCAACAGAGTTAAATTGTTTTTGTTGATGGGCTGCACCCACCAATGTTGAAGCTCTGCCAGCACACTCCATAATTCTATTCTATCTCAGAGATCACATCACCTTGGAGAAAATGGAAATACAGTGATTCCCTTCTCTCTGAGTTAGTAGAAACTCAGAAGTAGTATACTTAGAGAGTTGGGTTTGGAGGTAAAACTCGTAAAGCTGGGGTGCACAAATGCAATTCTCTGCAAAAAATATTTCCTTTTAATCTATATGTATCAAAGCATGCCATGGCAGTCCACTTTACGGCAGTAAGATGGTCTGTAGTAGGGTGTGCAGTGTGTAAAATACTTTAAAACTTTAAAATAGACTCATTAATACCTCCCTAAAAGTATATTCTGTAGTTGCTTTTCATTGTGTCAGGCAACTTCTCTGGACAGGAGGTTTTACATCTAAACAAAATGTCAATAACTGAATGAATGAATAAATAAAGAAATAAATAAATAATCTTTGGACATCTTTGGTCTTTAAAATTACTGACACATAGCTAACCCAACAGTCTTCTCCTAGCATGGTTACTGCATAAATGATTTAAGCACAATAGAAATCATATTTGATTCATAAATATTTCCTCACATCTTTTCAGTTTGACTTGGAGTTGCCAACAGCTGTTATTATTACTGCAAATGACCTAGTGCTGGTGAAAGCCTAAATATGTTATTCTGTTTTAGTCCTTTTCATATCTTAAAGCATGGCAACATGGATCATGAGATCATGTGTGGACACTTGTATACACACCATGAGTTTTCTTCTCCATTTCTTAGATGCCTTGCTTCTCAATTGTCATGGCATTCACAAAGAGTGGTTTTGATTTCCTTTTTGAGCTAATATCTGGAATGCCAGAATTTTCAGCATTGCATTTTTGACTCCCTGACATTCCTGATGGGCATTCTTCCCCAGGAAGATGTTACAGGAGAAGCATGAATCATCATGATGGTGCAGACAATGCTTATATTTATCTTTGCTTTCCTTAGAAAATGCCTGGACATAATCTTTAATTTCATGATGACCAGCATCTTGAAGATCAGTTTAAGTAAAAATAAAGTGTTGATTATTCATCTAGCCTTTAGGCCCTCTTAAGAACCAGGTACTTCTCCATTACTATTTATGGCATTAGACTAGAGTCTGCATCCTATCTGTGTTCTTTGTTGGCAATCCTTTGTGCCTATTGTATCCTCCTTTTTTTCATGTGACAAACATAGTTAAAACTGATTTCAGCAAAAGATCTTTATAACTTTTTACTTGTGTCAGCTGACAATCGACCCTCTCTTTTTCCTCTTCCATCCTTCCATTCTCAGTACACCTGACCATGGCACTCCACAATCCATGATCATTAGCTTGCACTAACCTTCAAACACCTGGAACAAGAGCCAAGCAGGCACAACTATGATTCAAGCACCACAGAGGGTGGATGATGTCCCACTTGCTTAATTGTCCCCCACAGTAGGTAACATTCAGGAAACACAAATTCCTCTCCTTTGACTAATGCTTGCTTGCTTCTGTGACTGTTTAGAATAATGGTTACTGCTCAAGTACAGCTTGCTAGAAATGTATATCTTGATATGTACTGCTGTTGCTGCTGCATGCTGACTAATTTGTCTCTGCAAAATGTCAATAAGGTTGCAGGATGACTGTGCCTCTCCAAGGGTAGATTACATTGCATCAGCTGCTCAGTCCAACACACCACAACTAATCAGAGTTCTCAACCTCCCATCTCCAAAATGTGGAACAAATGGTCAAAATGTGGAACACATACCAATGGATTACTAACAACTTCAACTAGGAAGCTCATAGAATAGTTAAAATATGCAAAAATATGCTGGTTTTGCTTGTAAAAAAAGATTGTTTAATTAATTAACATGATTCAGTTATATTTACCATGGATATCAGTTAAAAATATTCCCAAAAGTGAATGTGTGACAGACCCTTTCAATGCAGAACATTGTGGAACATGAACTTTTTAAGACCTCAAATGACGTATGTTCCTCGTAATGAGGTATGCTTGAGAGGTATGCAGCTAGCCAATCCAGCACCTGGAATGCTAACTGATCTAAGGCCATAACTAATATCATTCTTTTGGCAGGAGCTTTATTTCATTGTATCTGTGCTACATTAGTATCTTACTTGGGACTTGATTTTGCAAACTGCATACCCTACATGCAGGTAGAGAAGAATACCGTATGTTTATTTACCAGAGTCAGTCAATATACTCATGTTAATACAATGAATTATGGAATTCCAATACTATTAATAAAATGTAAGTTCAAATATAAGATTATTTGGTACTTACGTATTATCGCAAACATGGCTGGACATGAAGAAATGCTTCCTTTGTGTCAGTTCTCAGCAAGGTGTAACCTATATGACATAAATGAGCATTTAATGTTGTATTATTTTATACTGTAATCTAACTCCTGTCTTGGTTTAAAATAATTGAGGGAAGAACATTCCTGTGTAATTCAAAAAGCTTCAGCCAGCTTCATCACGGCAAAGCCCTTTTTCAGTCCTCATTTTCCCATTTAGTTCAGTCCCCATTGCTTTTGTAACCCTTGTTAGTTTTCGCTGTTCTGCTTTCAAGTACAGCACTCCCAATCCGACCTTAGGAAATATTCAGCACCCTGTATGACAGTAATGGTCAGATCCCACATTACTGAACATATTCTCTCTGTCCTAAACAACAAATGACAGTGACAGAATAAAGCATGCCAATTCCGTTAACGTGTCCTTAAGCTGCTGTAATAAACTTACAAATTTGATACAATAATGCCTTTTGTTTACGCATGTGTTTTCTGAAGGATATGAAGTCTGAATTTGTAATGGCTAGGCTACACATCAATGTTTTTCAAGGAGACAGCTAACTTGTGCTCTGTAGAGAGGGAGACAGTATACCACATGGCCAAATAAACATGAACAGCTAGGCAGAAACGTGGTGCAGATGGAGAAAGCTGTGCTTTAACGATAAATTTGAGGTGCATAGTAAATGTAAGTAAAGATAATTGATACAGCTAAAAGCATGTAAGGAATGGAAGAAAGTGGTCTCACACCTCACTGCATGAAACTCGTGAAAACATGTATAAACGGTAAATCTGGTAGCCTGAATAGCTGCTTTTTGAAATTTTGCATTGAGTTATAGTGTTAAAGGACACTACCCAGGAAGAGAAATTTAGCCTTTATTCCTGTTCCTGTTTCAGAAGCAATGTGACACAATAGTAATTTAGAGAGTACACAACACTCTTCACTTTAAGATGAACTTGTTTCCCTATAACTTTACGTATTACACCAGTTTAGAAATCTGGTTGCGATAACACTAAGTACCGATTATTTTATTGACATATCCTGCTCTGCATGGCATGCAGTCTCCCTACATTGGGGCAATATTGGAAAAATATCACCAGCCCAGATCCTTCCTCAGCAGGCAAATGGCAGTTAACACTTCCAAGAACTAGCATTTTGGCTGAAATACTTTATCTCAACCATGCAGTATTCCATTAAAATGTGCTGTTTGGAATGTTATGGTTATAGCCAACAGAGTAAAAATTTAAGTGGTTCCTTAAAACTCACCTTAATTTCATAAAACCAAATTCTATATATAATACACCCTAAAGTAGCACTGATTTACTGGTTTCTTGGTTTTGTATGCTTATACTTTTTTCGAGTTCGCAGAAAATTCTAAAATCAAATATTTATGCTTCAGTTTTTTTATTGTTAATTTTTATGTAGGAAGCCTGATTAGTCTTACTTTTTAAAACATATTAGATTGATTTGATTGGAATTTGAGTTTTGGAGAATAAGTTCCTGCACTTTTTGAAAGGCAGTGAATACTGACAAGAAAATGATTTTTAAAGAGAAGAAATGGGGTTTTATTCTGACATTTTTGTTTTGTTTTATTTTACTTGACAAACTCTATACATTTTCTTAAAGGACTGGTATGCACTTTGGTTGATGAACGTGTGAATGTGAGTAAGGGATTAAGTACATGTTTGAATTCAGGTGCATAATATGAAAAAGGGGAATGATAAGAAGTTAGACAGCTAAAGATCGCAGAGGTTAAGAGAATTGGCAAACAGATCACATAAGTGTGCTGGGAGACAAATGCCGAACATCATATTTCTAAATTAATTACTGAGAGTGTGGAAGTGGCTTGACATCTTATCTCAGTTCATCTAGCTTAAGGATGCATGGAGACTAGGGTGGGAAGGAAGAATCCCCTGAGTAGCAGAACTCTAGTACAGAGACTTGATTGCAATTCTATTAAAGTGTTTCTTCTACTAAACATTATTTCTAAGTTCTGCTTATGACCTTGGGCACTGGTTCAGAGCCATTGTAAAGTTAGTTTCTCTATATTTGTGTAAAATATGGTAAAATTAAATTTGAACCAACCTCTGAAAGGAAATGAGTAGACTTAGTTACCACCCTGATACAAAATCAATGGCAATGAATAGCACAACTGATATACATAATCTTCTTGTCCTCAGAAAAGCCTTAAGCATGATCCCATGGAAATATATAGAAAAGTGTAGCATCATTTCCACTATTAAACTAAAATATTACCAGAGACTCTGTACCAAGGTTGACAGTTCTGTCTTCATTAAACTTCTTGAGGAAACTGTAATAAGAATGTCCTTCTACAATGCTCAAGTGATAGCCAAGGGTATGCCATCCAGATCTGAAGATTGTATTTAATTTTAATTTGAGCTCACTTTTAGTTCACCGCGTATTAAGTAGGCTAAGTTCTTTCTAAAGGGTGCAGGTGTCAGAGGGAGTGTTAACAGTAACACCAAGTTTGCAGTAACCTGAAAACCTAGTCCCAGTTCTCATTTTGGATATCAGAGCAGCAAGTATCAGTAATGAGCAGTCAGGGGTTCATTGGCAGTTATGAATCATGCACTCCAGCAGACCATTGTGGAGTCTAGCCTAAATTCCCAATTGTCACAAAGCACTGTCTTGTTAATAGACTTGCTCTACGTTAAAAAGAAAGCAAATTAAAGTTAACAATTAAGTCCCTGCACACTTGGCAGGGGAAGCAACTCATTAACAAGGTAGATTTTTAATCCTCTGCTCTAAGTGCCAAACATATAGTACAGACATATGGTAAAGAGCCCTGGGAAACTCCACTGGTTAATTTTATAGTTTCCAGTGCAACACCTGCTACCTGAACTATGCGAGTTCTGTGTTTAAAATGGTTTTCTATCCATTTTACTACATAAAGAAATATATTTAAAGCATTTATCTTACTTACATTGCACAGATTTGGTAAGGTATTAAACACTTTGCCTAGGTCAGTTTGCTGTATGAATACCATGACAACTGTCAAATGCTTGCTTGATCCTCTATAACGAGTTAAATAGATTTAAAGGAAAGGATCTTCCTTTGATGAAACTTAACTTTTGAGGTTCTAGGCTAATATATTTTTGATATCATAATTGATGAGATCAGTTATGATTCACAATTGCTTTTTAAGATTTGAAGACCAATGGATCAATAGTTACCAGGATCCATGGAAGGCCACACTTGCAATATGCAAATAATTCCTAATAAAATATTAGTTCATGAATGTGCCCTACTAGCCTGTATTACTTTTGTTGTAATAGTCCACACACAGGCACAGACTCACAGATGCACATCACACACACACACACACACACACACACACACACACACACACACAGAAATGTAAACACACACATACACGCACAACATCCACTCATCATAAAAACACATACATGCAAAGTACACTTTATGCATGGGGGACAAGCCACTTATGCTGGGATATATAGCGATTGGGACAGATTGTCACATAAATACCCATTTGACACAGTACATCACCCATCTTTCTCACTCTTCTAAAGAAGAGAATGGTGTACTCATGTAAAGTAGATTCTGATTCAATTGACACTGATGAAATGGTATATGTAGGCAGGTCTCCCTCAGATGAGACTCTGGACATCTTGTGCTCTGACTCTACACCAGAGGAAATTTCCTTAGAGATACTCTTCACAGAATGAATCAGACCATCCAGTAGGATTCCAAAGAGTACTCTGAAGTCCTGCAAAGATATAGGACATTCATATGTCTTCCTGTACATAGAACTACTTGCTGTCTTTCCAGTTCAGGGGGTCCTAGCATATCACTGGAACCTGACTTACTTCTCCATATTCCCATGAAGCCTGACCAGTTCTGTAAGGTTATGGATTCCCATATGTACCTGTAAAAAATAAATAAATAATTAATAATAATAATAATAATAATAATAATGTTGGTTCCAGCATCTTAAAAAGTGAGCACTTTTTGATGCTACCAGCAATAATATCTCGATGAGGAGAGCTGCAATAGTGGCTTTCAGATCTTAAAAAGGCCACTTTTGCATGCTTTCTTACCAACAAATTCTGTTGGATCAAATAAGGACGAAGATGAAGCAAGACAGATGGTAAAGCCCTGAAACAAAAGTTACTGGATCTATATGCTCTTTCTCTCTCTCTCTTTTACCAGATTATTTAAGAAATGTAACTATGATGATG
The DNA here is from genome assembly GCF_019279795.1 of Protopterus annectens. Taxonomy (NCBI): domain Eukaryota; kingdom Metazoa; phylum Chordata; order Ceratodontiformes; family Protopteridae; genus Protopterus; species Protopterus annectens. The sequence continues at coordinate 750,747,608 of NC_056745.1, forward strand.
TGGACGCATCTTGCAGGGCAACAGCAATAGGTCGGTGATTAGAGACATGTCTTGTTGAGAACTTCCCCCTACCAGACAATGTGAATACTGAGATAATAATTATCTCTTTAAGTAATGATCTTCTCAATGACACTCTGCTCTAGAGCTTTACAGAAAGCTGGAGAAGAACAATAAAACCACTAAATCTGTTAGGGAGATATTTCAGGCATATGTGCTTAGGTTTGAAAAGAGTGTCCCAACCAAGACCTGACCTTTTAACCCTATATATGAGCGCACCAGAAATAGCAAAAGGAAAAAAGGGTAAGAACAAAAATGAATGGTATGGCAAACATAAAGGAAAGCACTGGGACCCTCTGGGCACCACCCCAACCTGGGTTATACTCTCGCCTACATAACTTAGGAAAAGGAAAGCATGAACAGTTGCCTCAGTATGTAGACCTTTTAACACAGAACAAGGGTGCTCTGTTATGCCACAATCTGGCCACATTGAAACTGAATGTCTGGATGATTCTAAACTAGTCTCGCAAAGACAGAGAATTTCATGAGATGTGCTAAACCTTATGAAGAAGGCTGGGAAACCCATTACAAGAAATCTTAAGGTGGCATTGGTCCTGGAATACGTCAGAACTCTACTAGTACAAATCAGTCAAAGTTAATGCTTTGCTGTTTCAGACTGACTACCTATGGAATTCCTTCTGTATACCAGGCTTTCTTTTAAATAATTCTTAATGTAAATCATTCATCTTAGCCCACCCAAGAGACACATGGCCCCACCATGGGATCTTAGTTATGTGTCACAAAAGCTGACATTGCCTTCCTTTGAACCAGCAACCTCTTGAAAAACATTGTTTTGGCTAACATTGCAAGGCATTTCAGAATTCCAAGCCTTAATGTGCAAAGAGTTTGTTTTGTTGTACCATCAAAACTTAGTGGCTTTATTAGCTAACCCTTACTTTATGGCTAGAAAGGTTACTGAAATGAATATAAACTAGACAATTCAGCTCCCATTAGTTTTCCTAAGCCTCAGACCTCTGGAGAAAGTACCCTGCATTCTCTTCATGTGCATAGGCAGCTGAGATTCTACATTCACAGAATAAAAGATGTCAGAAAAAATGATCAGTTGTTGCATGCTTTGCAAAAAGGAAGGAGAGTAAGCCTGTTAACAAGCAAATCTCTTTGCCATTGGCTGGGCCATTGTATTATGCTTTGTTATCAACACCATGCAGAACAAGTCTCAGGCCACATTAGACCACACTCAGCTATAACTACAGCTGTCACCACAGCTTTCCTTGGATGGGTGCCCACCCAGGACACCCTGGAAACAGACATTCTCCTTTTCAAAATATTGTAACCTAGAGACTGTTTCTAGAGGTAGAGCAGAATCTGCTTATGCTTTCCAGCAAGGTCTTAATTCCAAATAGTTCATGTACTTCCCCAGTTTTCATTGCTATTAGAAGTTAATGCTACACTAAAGATAGTACAGTTGTATCAGATAGGATAAATGTAGATGTTCCAGTAGTTTCACTGTTGCAGATCAAGCTTCCTCCCTACATCCCCTTTTTCTGCTTCTCCCTGATATATTGCTGGGGTTGGGGTGTCAGTCTCATTCTACATTTCCTCCACCTTGTTTCAACCATATTAAGCCTTCATCATTTTCTTGTTAGCCTTCTCCTTGGAGAATTAACATTAGGGCACGTTGGGATGGATGCTAGACAGTTTTGGAGGTTCCATCTGGTCCAACATAATTTGAGGTCAAAGGCTTCTCTTCTGGTTCTGCTAAGGCAAGAAAGGACAGATAATTGTATTGGCTGATGCATCCTTTATACTGCCAATGTCTCTGTGCTGGAAACAGGACACTGGCCACAGCCCTAGAGGAGGGAACAATTATGGGATACTGGCCAGCCACTGTCTACCTGCAGGAATGGTATCCCAAAACTAAGGACTATAACAGTGAAACTATGAAAACATCTAAATTGATAGTACATTACTAACACCACTATACGTTTACAGTTAGTACAGATAATTAAGGTTATTAGCAGTTAATGTGCTGCTTCCTGTAGTCTCTGCCGTCTAGAGTTTGATTTCCTCTGTATCCAGTGACCTATTGTGCACCTCTTTGAATGTCACTTAATCAAACAGTGCTCCTGAATCACCCCTGAAAAGGACATTTGTATGCATTGGGATTACACAGCTAAAAAATAAAAAAATTATATAATGCGGTGTCTGTAGCCTAATAGAAACACCTTCTCAATTGACATGCTGTACATCTAAAATCTATGATGTGCGTTATTCAATAATTTTTAAACAGCTGAGGAATGCATAAGATATAATATAATACATTCACAGTGATTTCTCCCCTCATCACCATTTCATTTAGCATGACTTCAAGGACACTCTGCATCATCCATGTTGTTACACCCTTTACTACACAAAGCCTTCTGTCAGTGACTGTACAGTAGGGATAACATCATTCTTCAGTTTCAGATGGTTACTGAAACCCATTCAAAACTTCACTGTGTCGTTAAAACTTTCTTTGGTGAAGTAAGCAAAAAGAGAATATGTGAAGATGCAATTTACTTCCATTCGTGATCCACCTGAACTAATTTCATCCACTTCAAAAACCTACTATGTCAAACATGGCAAACAGTTGCCAGTTCTTAGAGAAATGGGGATACCAGGTCACATTATCTGCCTCTAAGGAATTTGTATGCAGAACAAGAAGCAACAGTTAGAATTGGATGTGGAACAATAGACTGTTTCAGGACTGTTAGATTTTTGGATATTGTCATTTCAGTTTATTCAGTTCATACACTGAATATATCAGGTTGAATTAGATGAATCAGATACTGAAAGTAAACCTGTCAGGAGAAATATTAGCAACCTTAGGTATGCAGATGATATAACTCTTGCTAGTTGAAAGTGAAGAAGAGATGAAAAGCCTGTTGATGAAGGTAAAAGTAGAAAGTGCAAAGGCTGGCTTGCTGCTCATCATCAGAAATAAACTAAAATTATATAATCTAGTCCTAACAGTTCTTTGAAAATAGATAGAGAAGAATTATAGACAGTGACAGATTGTATTTTAATAGGCTCAAAAGATTGGCAGATGGTGATTGCAGCCATGAAATGAACGGAAGCTTACTTTTTGGAAAGAAAACTGTTAAAGTACAATATTGAATTGTCAAAAATGGTTCATATGGTCAATGCTATGTTTTTCCTAGTTATAACCTATGGCTGTAAGAGTTGGACCATAATTAAGGCTAAACACTGGAAAAGGGATGCTTTTGAACTGTGTTGCTAAAGAAAATTTGAGAATTCCATGGACTAAAAGAAGATCAAATTAGCCAGTACTTAAGGAAACAAACCTTCCCCAGGATTCAATAAAATCCATGTAGATTCTGTGTAGAGCCTGCATGAAATGTATCCATATACACGGCCATAGTTCCTCCTCAGCAACACGCCATACATATTAATTCTGGAGCACTGCAGAGGGAGATCACAGCAACATGGATATGGAATCCATGTAAGACTGACTTTACAGGCTGTCCCTTAATTCTGGACTGTCCAGAAAAATTCTGGACAGTTGTCAAGTACTGCACAATACCTTTCAGCCCATTAACCTGGACCAAAAAGTGTACCAGACATTTTATTTTATGTGTTTGTTTGTGTGGTGCAGCACATTGCTTAGCTATGCTTAGTTTTGTGCAAATATACATAAGACATCCGCTAGACATCTAAAAATAGAAACTGGATGCATTCAATGTTAATAATTTTAATTTTTCCTTTTTTTTAATTTTTTTAAAGTTTTGAATGTAATTGTTTGTGTGATGTGGCACATTGCTTAGCTAGGTGTATTGCTGTGTACTTAAGCAGTAGTCATCCACTATACATCTTAAAATAGAAGCTGGATGCCTTCAATATTAATTATTTTTTTATCTGCTTGTTTGCTCAATGTGGCGTGTTGCTTACCTAGGTATAGCGAGGCATATTTAAGCAGTACACATCTGCCTCCTGAGGAATTTGTATGCAGAACAAGAAGCAACAGTTAGAATTGGATGTGGAACAATAGACTGTTTCAGGACTGTTAGATTTTTGGATATTGTCATTTCAGTTTATTCAGTTCATACACTGAATATATCAGGTTGAATTAGATGAATCAGATACTGAAAGTAAACCTGTCAGGAGAAATATTAGCAACCTTAGGTATGCAGATGATATAACTCTTGCTAGTTGAAAGTGAAGAAGAGATTATGAAAAGCCTGTTGATGAAGGTAAAAGTAGAAAGTGCAAAGGCTGGCTTGCTGCTCATCATCAGAAATAAACTAAAATTATATCATCTAGTCCTAAAAGTTCTTTGAAAATAGATAGAGAAGAATTATAGACAGTGACAGATTGTATTTTAATAGGCTCAAAAGATTGGCAGATGGTGATTGCAGCCATGAAATGAAAGGAAGCTTACTTTTTGGAAAGAAAACTGTTAAAGAACAATATTAAATTGTCAAAAATGGTTCATATGGTCAATGCTATGTTTTTCCTAGTTATAACCTATGGCTGTAAGAGTTGGACCATAATTAAGGCTAAACACTGGAAAATGGATGCTTTTGAACTGTGTTGCTAAAGAAAATTTGAGAATTCCATGGACTAAAGGAAGATCAAATTAGTCAGTACTTAAGAAAACAAACCTTCCCCAGGATTCAATAAAATCCATGTAGATTCTGTGTAGAGCCTGCATGAAATGTATCCATATACATGGCCATGGTTCCTCCTCAGTAGCACGCCATGCATATTAATTCTAGAGCACTGCAGAGGGAGATCACAGCAACATGGATATGGAATCCATGTAAGACTGACTTTACAGGCTGTCCCTTAATTCTGAACTGTCCAGAAAAAATCTGGACAGTTGTCAAGTACTGCACAATACCTTTCAACCCATTAACCTGGACCAAAAAGTGTACCAGACATTTTATTTTATTAAACTGTATTTTTTTATTTTATGTACTTGTTTGTGTGGTGCAGCGCATTGCTTAGCTATGCTTAGTTTTGTGCAAATATACATAAGACATCCGCTAGACATCTAAAAATAGAAACTGGATGCATTCAATGTTAATAATTTTAATTTTTCCTTTTTTTTAATTTTTTTTAAGTTTTGAATGTAATTGTTTGTGTGATGTGGCACATTGCTTAGCTAGGTATATTGCTGTGTACTTAAGCAGTAGACATCCACTATACATCTTAAAATAGAAGCTGGATGCCTTCAATATTAATTATTTTTTTATCTGCTTGTTTGCTCAATGTGGCGTGTTGCTTACCTAGGTATAGCGAGGCATATTTAAGCAGTACACATCTGCTAGACAGCTAAAAATACAAACCAGATGTATTCAATTGTTGTCAGTTTGCTGTGCTTAGCAACTTGCAAATCCATGCAGAGAAGCTGCTCTATGCTTACAAGCACCTTCCCAGTATATCTGCAAATATTCCAGTTACATGCACTCTCCAAGTGGCTAGATAGGTTGAGTCATGACCTACAGTGTAGTAGCTCCCAGGTCTGAGTCCTGGGTAGTAATGCTTTTTACGTATAGTGCTGTAAAACTGTATCAGGTGACTGAAACATTGGTTGACTTTGAATTAAATAATTGTTACATTTAGAAATGGTTAGAAAAGTTGCACGTTGCTAAGCTTCACTTAAACATGGATTTGCGAGTTTGCAAGATGGTGAGCATCGTGGCGCGTTTTTGAAAGTTGCAGTACGAAGTGCAAGGGTGGGAATGCACCCTATATAACAGCCAATAGGTGGGAATTTCACATCATTCCTTGGTCTCTGACCTTAACTGTGGGTATGGCTGCTGAAGTTGGTGAGGGAGCACGCTTTTGGGTACAAAAATGAAATGTGCAGGAGCCCAAATTTTTTTATTGGACTCCTAGAAGAGAAATATAGATCCCAGATGCTACTGAGTGAGTAAAAGGGCTCAGAGTGCAAGTCTGAGGCCTGGGATCATTTGGCCAAGGACCTAATCAGTGCTACTGGTATCCCCTGCACTGCTGAGTAGTGTAATCACCACTATTATGTCCTGTAGCATAGGGAGAGGAGAACCTTTGGAACCTGGGTCCAAGATGCTAGTGATGGGCACACCCCACAGATATGTATGTATGTTTTCCAGTAATTTATAAATATATAAGTTGAATGTGTGCAAAACTAGTATGCATAATTGTTTGCTTCTCTTACCACAGGTGCAGAAGAGAGGGTTTACAACATGCAGTCCCATGCTGGGCATCTGGCCAGGATGAGGCAAGAGTGTGGTAAGTAAGAAAATCATCTAAGTAATAACTGCATGCATAATTTAATACTACAGTAAAGTAAATACAGATGTTCTTAACAGTCAGGTATGAAATACCTGGGACAGCCTACATCCTTATTAATTTGACAGTACATATTTGAAATGGCAGAGCAAATAAGCATGCAGTTCTCTGTAGCATAGCTTGCAAACATGAGTTAGTTTTGTGGTTTGCTCATTGCCTGAAATATGCTGTATGTTGCACTCAATAAATGAACAGGTTATATGGGTTATGTTAACAGAAGTCCTAGACAGCTACCCATGGTCTAAATGCCAGAGATGAAGCAACATTAATCAATACAGTTTAACAGGTGATGGTGCTTTGATAAGTAATGTTCACAAATAAAGTGTTCACTATTCCAGTATTCACTGCATGTGTGTTCTAATTTGACACCAGTCAAATGATGCATATGAAGGAATAAAGAATGTACCAACAAATGTCAGAAATAAATATAGTGCAATGCCCAGATTAAGTTTCAAGCTTGTGTTCTGCTCATTTTTCTGAAATATGCTGTAGAGTGCACTCAGTAAATGAACAGGGTATATGGGTAAGTTAACAGACGTCCTGGACAGCTACTCATGTGTCTAAATGCCAGATTTGAAGCAACGTGATCAATAAATCCAACAGCAGGGAACAATACCAGCAGCTAGCATTAATGGCTCATAGTAAATAAGGCTTATGGCAGCAAGCCAAAACACATAAAAATAACAAAGCGAACAAATGAAATAAAACACAGACAGGGTATACTGTTTTTAATATCATGTTAACACTTTCACAAGTACACTACTTGCTTCTTCAGACCAAACAGATACAAAGCACATTATATAGTTTTATGTTTCAAATCTTAAAAAGCCTATGAAAAACAAGCATTCCTTAACAAGATAATTACATCATAATTACATTGTATCTTAGTGCAGCACTTCTTAAAAACATACAACCTAATAAGCAAAATTCAACTAATAGCTTAAGTTAGTCTTAAAAAAATAACATGCATCAAAGAGGTTACTTCATTCATAGTTCTTTCGACTTTTCTCCTATTATAACCCCTATCTGCAAAATTAACAGTGAGTCTAACTTTTTCCTATTATTTTATATTTATACTACCATTTTAGTAGAATACAGTGTGGGTGTATTCTTTTTCTGTTATGGAGATTAAGTCAAGGGATAAATGTATTACCCTCTTTTTACTGACAACAGAAAAGGTTGACTGGAAATAGTCTCAGTTCCAGTAATTTTATTTGTAAACTCCTTTTCACTAGTAAGTATATAATGTTTGCTTATAAGTACATCTACATGAAGTATTGGCAATTTTAATACCCTAGAGATGCACTGTTCCATTCCTTTGCTCTAGCGACATAGTGAAGGGATTGGCTTATCACCACTGTCATTGTTTACAATAGGAATTGTTGACAGGAAATAGTCCCTATTGTAGCAACTTTGTATGCAGATGTTTTTTTTTATCAGCGGGTAGCAATTTATTTGCGTGTAGTTTTATTTTTATGAAGCAATGATTATTTTGATGTTCTAGAGATGGAGTGATTGAATTTGTAGATTGAATGATGTATGATTTATAATAGGACAGTGTAGCAGTCAGATTTTCATATTATTAGTTTATTTACACTTTGTATTTTAACATGGTTTATAAAGATATCAAATAGCTTGAATAAAAATTACAGTATATACAAGTCTTACTTAGGATATGAATGTGATGTGACATATATTAAATGATGTACTTTGTGTCTACAATGTTGTTTTGAGTGTGATCTTTTGAATTGAGACATGAAAGATACTCATACATTATGTGTATTTTTGAAAGGATTTTAAAAACACATTAACATGGTTTTGAGAAGACAATCAGCACTGTTTTATAAGTTTATATGAGATTATTTACAGGTGGGCAATACATGCACTTGACCATATCAGTATACGAGTTTATGAAGTGTTTTGATAAAATATTAAAACATTTTTAACACATTATTCAATGTTATATTTGCAGTTTGCAGTTTTTATTGATGATACATGTTCATTTTTAAGTATAACTTAAGATATTAGTTTAATTTTGCTTAAAAGTGCTGCACTAAGATACAATGTAATTATGACATAACACTCTTGTTAAGGAATGTGTGTTTTTCATAACCTTTTTAAGATTTGAAACATATAAAAATATGTAATGTAATTTGTATCTGTTTGGTCTGAAGAAGCAAGTAGTGCACTTGTGAATGTGCTGACCTGATATTAAAAACAGTATACCATAGTCATGTTGTGTTTCAGTTCATTTATTTGCTTTGTTATTTTTAACATTATCAATAAAGTTTAAAAGGAGATGGTGCTTTGATAAGTAATGTTTTCAAAAAAGTGTTCATTATTCCTTTATTCACTGCATGTATGTTCTATTCTGACACCTGTCAACTGCTACATATGAGCTACTAAATAATGTACCATCAAATGTCAGAAATAAATGTAGTGCATTCCCCAGATTAAAGGTCAAGCTTGTGTTCTAATAATGTTTTCTGAAATATGCTGTAGATAGCATTCAATGAATGAACAAGGTATACGGGTAATTTAACAGAAATCCTACACAGCCATACATGTCTGTAAATGCCAGGTTTCAAGAACAATAAGGAATAAAGTGTAAAAGGAGATGGTTCTTTGATAAGTAATGTCTTCAAATAAAGTGTTCACTATTCATGTATTCACTGCACGTGTGTTCTAATCCAACACCAGTCAACTGTCACATGTGAATGAATAAATAATGCACCAACAAATGTTAGAAATAATGTAGTGCAATACCCAGATTAAGGGCCAAACTAGGAGGTCTGATCATTTTTTCAGAAATATGTTATAGATAGCACTCAGTAAATGAACAGAGAATACCGGTAAATTAACAGAAGTCCTAGACAGATGATACAGGTGTGTAAATGCCAGATTTGAAGCAGCATTAATCAATAAAGTGTAAAAGGAGATGGTGCTTTGATAAGTAATGTTTTCAAATAAAGTGCTCATTATTCTTGTGGTCCTTGCTTGTGGGTTCCAGTCCGATACCAGACATAGCTATGCATGTGTGTAAATGCACAATTTCATACAACATGTTGCAATAAAAGTTTTGAAGGAGATGGTGCTTTGGTAATTCATTATATTCATATAAAGTGCACATTATTCTTGTAGTCACTACTTGGGAGTTTTAATCCTGTGGCAGCCAACTGAGAAATGAGCAGCTGTCTAGTGTAATTAGTGTACACAAACATATCACTCAACTATCATGATTTTTGCAGAATGTAATGACTATTGCCCCATATGTCTGGTCCTTGATTTGCAGATATATGACATTACTTGGACTGCAATTTAATAACAAATCTTATTGCAAAAAACGACCAAAAAAGCTACAGGTTCATGGATAGTCTTTTAATAAACACACAAGCACTTTCAACAAATGCTTCTCCAGGTGTAACATAAAAACTAAATACCTAAAAACTAAATACCCGGGGGTTGGCCTGCATTGGTCATTTTTTGCAATAGGATTTCTGTTTATTTTCAATGGAGGTATCTGGGGAGTAGTGGCTGTTGGTTTTTCAGTTGATAGCAAATCTGTTATCAGAACACCTTGCTACTAATGTATGAGCACACTATGTAAAATGTTCCCTGCAGTTGTGCCTTTGTGCCACTATTTGGTAGGGCTTGGCCCATAATGTCCCGTGCTAGCAGGTTTGAGAGCTATGTACGTGCAGCATCATCTATACAATATTTGCAGTCACTGTACTTACAACTGTGATATTACATATGTAGACATATGTTGTACTAGTCTGTATAGTTATATTATCTGCGAAGTTACTAATGTTCTTTTTTTCTCTCTCACCCCACCCCTTCTCTTCTTTAATTTATAATTATAGTGATTATTATGATTTGATATTAATATATGATTTGTAATTACCTCTTATGCTGGCCTTATATATAATTTTATATTGCTTTGCTGTTAAAATACTTTCATTTACATTATTATGCTCCTCATTATATTCCTTTCTATTTCTTTCCATTACTCATTATTATTTTCTATTATGTTATTAATTACATTTTTTTGGTTATGTTTATTTTTGCCTTATATTTATATTTAATTTCCTATAGCACAACAAGGCAAGTTCCAGGTGATCCACTTTCTTTGCCTCCCCTGGCCACAGCACCAGGGCCCGGCACACCTGGGCCACAGCCTGTTGGCACACCCTCTGCTGCCCCTGCACTACCTGCTCCATTGGGTAGTTCTGTACCACAGGGTGGGGGTGGTCCCCCCTTTGGGAGTGGAAGTGGGAGGGTGCTTATGTCACCCATGATGAACTGCCAGGTATAGTGCATGGGCTGCACTAAACTGTTGGTGCATGCCTACCCAGATGGAGAGAATGCTATCCATCTTGGTGAGGCAGCTTTGCATCAGGTGCCAGTGTCAAACACTGCCTCCACAGGAGCAGTGACGGCAGAGTGCTGACAGTCCCATGGGTGAGGACTTGAGTCACACTGCTACTGTGTCTGACATATATGGGACTGGGATTCCACAACACTTTCCCCAACCAAGGTGTTCACCCCTTCTTTTGTCATGCACCAACCCTGTCTGCTGTCTTGTCTGCCTTGTCTTTCTGCAAAAGCTTCCTTACCTTCCCAACTTACCTCTCCCACACATACCTATGTACCTTCCCCAACATTCCACTCTCAACTTTAAAAAAAAATAGAAAAAATGGGCACCTGTCCCCAAAAAATATATATCATCCCATACGTAGCTTTCCATTTTGCACACATGTCCACTCGATACAATTATTTGGTCCATTTGGCTTAACAATGCATTAATGTTGTCCTCACCACCAGAGAGAGGGGTGAGGACAACATTAGTGCATTGTTAAGCAAAATTCAGCTAAAAAATCTGGTAAAGTGCATGGTTGTTGCTGTACAAGAAATGGATAGCTATGTTTTTTCCTACACCCTTCCTGCACATACCTAGCTGCCTTTCATTATGTTTTTCTCCTGCTTGCACACCATTTTGCCACTGTCCTATCTCCCCATTTTTCATTTCTTTAAAGATTTTTTTGTATGATGCTGTGCAATGCACAGCATCACTATGCTAAGCTAAATGGAGCTATATTGTATATAGGTTTGTGAAAAAAAATATTAATAGTTTTCAAAAAGTATACATGTGCCTTATTTCAAACCCAGGACCATCACACCTGCAGACCAGTGCATCAACCCACCAAGCTACACAGCTATTAATTAACACAGATGTTTTAAACAAAACATAATAATTGCCAAATTCCTATCTTTAAGCGTGTTTAAGCGATGCTGCACATTATGCTGCATCATGCAAATCTGCTATGTGATTAATAGAAAAATAGAAGTGTTACTGGACTCTAGTAAAGAAATACATCACTATAAAGCCATACCATAAGAATAGATGTAAGTGAGGTATTTAACAGCAGGTAACTGTACAATTACATCTATAACATGTAAAAATGCACCTACTAAATGAGTAATGGAAAAATAAGAGTGTAACTGTGTCTCTGGTAGAGAGATACATTACTATAAAGCCATACACATAAAAATAGCTGATAGTGAGGTATGTAACAGCAGGCAAGTGTGCACTTATATATGCAACATGTACAAATACACCTGATATAATAGTCACTTGGTAGCTCAATCTGTTGACATTAACTTTTGGTCCACATGGTCCTTGGTTCAAATACAGCTGTGCCTGGCATTTAAATACATGTTTGTGTACATCACCAGTATAAGTTCTGTATGTATGACTGTCTCACCTTCTATTTATCCACCCAAAGCAGTACAGATGAAATGCCTGCTTCTAAATAATGGTGGTCAAAGGCCTACAGATAGGACCACAGTTACACTATTCCTATTACAGCACTAGAATGTGCATAGTATGTCAGGTCGTGCATCAGTATGAATTCCCAGAAGATTTTGAAGTATATAATTCAAATGAGGCTCAGTCATCCCACAATGATTTGCTAATGATATTGCAGACAACCACAGCAACACAAGTTGTATACATATATGGAGATTGTGCTAGAAGCAATGGTTGTCAGCACACATGATCCAGATGACTACCATGACATTACAAATGCCTTGGCATTTATCTGACTGGTTGAAATACCAGTCAATGTACCCCACACCTGATTCTAGGTTACAACAAGTATGTTTCCCTTCACTCTGTTAATGATACCTTTGTCTAACATACTTACCTTAAAAACATACCTTGTATTCCAGTAGGATGGGTTTCCTCAGTCAGGCTCTGGCTGTACACCAAGGCTGCCACAGATCACACAGTTACTCTTAAGTGTTTTTGCCCTGCACACTCTGCAGCCTCTCTGACTATGCCTATTGCCTGCAGCAGCAGCAGCGGCAGCTGTAGCACACACATCTGTATGTAACAAGTAGCTGCTGAATACATTCACTCTGTGCTGACATAATCCCTACCCCACCAATTATCAGTCCAAATGTCAGAAATGGGATGGAGTCTATGTTGCGGTCTTATATAGTGATGAGTAGTTGCATGGGATTGGCTGATTATACTGAAAATCAGCCATGTATGGTGCATGTAGCATTCCTGAACCACAGATTGATTCAGAGGCAATCAGCTGCTAATGATACCCATCTTAAAAAGGCAAACACCTAGCTAGGGGACCCATTGTGTATGACAGTTAGCCTGTATGCTGAACTCATTCACACAGTACTCATATAGCTGTATCTTTCAACAGAGGTGTTTTGTACTCCATCAGGTATGTAACCATTTTGTTTTCAACATGATGCATATATTTGAATATGTGTGGGGGGAATGGAGATTATATTAGTAAGCCATTCTTACAAATGAAATGATAACATACCAGTGATCTCTAGCTGTGTTAGACCTACACAGGATGTAGAGTACAGCAAGGGTTTAATCCTCTGTATTAACTAAGTGCACAGGTCCCCTGGATACATTCTTTGTTAGCAGTTGCAGTAGTACCCTGCTCTTTTGTTGGCACTGTTCTTTATATATATGTTATGAGTGGGGGTTTCCCTGCTATGGGGCACACTACAGTGGGCTCCTGTGTTGGTTGTGTGATCATAAGTGAGTATCTGTCATGTCCAAAACAGCAGTGGGTCACTATTGCTACTATCCTATTTGCTTCCACAACCTTTGTATGTTTGGCACACTGTTGATTAAGAAATATGTAATCAAGTGGAAAATACCAATAGGCTTTCTTTAATGCTGTATCTCCACATACTGTACTCCAATGTATGTGGTCCTGACATGTGTTCTCATTTATTTGTATTTCAGGAGATATCATGCATTGCAGATGAAGTCCACCTTTCACTGAGGCTGAAAACATCATTATTGCGGCCTAGAGAAAACACCACCAAGTCCTACTGTCCAGTTGGAGGGCAAATAGGCAAGAGTGTACAGCCTTGTGGGATGAACTGGTTCACAACATTAATGCTGTGGGTCACTAGAATTGCATACATAAGCAGGTGCGGCAATGTGCGATAGATATGATCAATTTGGCACACAGACATGCAGTAGATACAGCCAGGGGTCATCAGGTCACTGGTGGTGGGCCTGCAGCAGAATAACCTGTCAGCCACTGAGGAATTCCTGGCAAACCTTGCAACACAGGACAGCTCCCAGGCATCCATCACCCCATATGTCATTGATGTAGGTGCAACTGTTTCTACTCAAGAAGACCATTTAGGTATGCTTAGTTGGATCATCATTGAAATACTGAAGCAGTGAGTCAGGTTGCAAATAGTGTTTCATAGGTGTCAGGTGTTCTGGGAGGAAGAAGTCTATCTGCAGTTTTAAGCTCATACAAGGTTTGTGACCAACACACATGTTAACAAATCAGCTAATGTAAATGTGAGATATTTTGAAATATTAGCCTTGTTATACTGTCACATTTGCTGCTGTGTACATTACCTCTCCCTCGCATTTTTCCAGGACCATCAGGAATAGGTAGAGGCCATGCTCCTGCTGTTAAGTACAAAACTGTTTTGTTAGAGATGAAGATTTATTTCGCTGTATTTGCTCAAGTGTCATCATAGGCCTGCTGGTTGGATTGATGTACTGCTGCATTATTGCCAACTACACAGATATTTTCTGACTGTACACATTTCAGACTCATACCTATGCCTTGTGGGTGTGACCACAGTGACTGATTTGACAGTATTGTCAGGATATTACAGATTGCTATAAATGTCAACTGTGCAGAGTTTTACAAAATGTTAGCAGTGTACATTGTTTATGTTTTGCTCATGAGATTCCTGTTTAAAGAACATTTATTTCCAAATGATCACAGATGTGGGTTAGAAAATAATGTCCTCATGGCCTACTGTATGAGATTGTGGGTTATATAAGTGTGTAATAGTGGCAGCAGTAGTATACAGCTTAACAACATATTGCAACATAGTACTGCAGAGCATAGTACGGTATTAATGTGATGCTTTTCCCTTTTTATCACAGGTGACTAGGTAGGTTGGTCTTTTTCCCCTTCATAACCTGATGTCAATGTCTCCTCAGACTCTGATGATGATGATGGCCAAAATGAGGCACAGCTGGGGGTTGCAGGGACTGAATTTGACCCAGAGATTGACATCCCTCATTTGCCCTCATTATCACTGTACATAGCCAATGTGCCCATGCATACCCAGTCCCCTTTGTCCACAGATACTGGACAGTCGGATGGTGGGGACATTGAATAGGGAAGTGTGGCCACTGTGGTTTCAGTGACTGTTGACACTGGCCAAACCCAAACAGTTGGTGAGGTTCCACACAGATGGATTGATAGAGGTGCTCGAACAAGGCCTACTATCCCTGCACTACCTGTTGCAGGTAGCTCATCTTGTGTCACTCAACGTATGTTTAGGGCCATCATGGAGGCACAGGCATGTTCAGAAAAGAACCTCAGATGAATTGCCAGGGTTATGGATGCAACACAGTCTGACATCCGTGGCTGTCTCCAACAGATTGCTGATACCCTGGATTGGTTCTCTGACACAGTGGAAAGATGTTGGTCTGAGAGAGATTACACACTATCTGTTTTGGAATGCATGTTGTCTGTGATGAACATCTGGTTAGAGTTGAGCATCGGGCTCATGGACTTAGGTCTGCAACTACATCTGCTGGGAGCCAACGTGGCCGTGCACAATCATGATGCTGTGGTGGCAGTACATCCAGTTCTCCAGAGGGAAGTGTGCTATCTACACCAAGATGTGGTAGGCCATGGGCTCTTGATTGTGGGTGGTCCCATGGAGGACACATTACCAGCAGACAACAGTCACCATTAAGTAGTAGCACAGCATCTGACCCTGGTCGTGGAGGTGCCAGTACAACTCCTGGCAGAACCAGTTCACATGTTCAGGGGCAGAGATTATGAACTGTCAGGTCTGCCATGCATGGCTCACACCTTTCCAACATACAGACAGGTAGGGCTAGCACTAAGCTTGGGTGTGTACCCTGAGACACTAAGACAACAATGTCACATTCAGGTCACCTACAGACACACCCTCTACATTACGAAGGTCCATTCTGCCTGCACCCTTCCTGACTCAGCCACAAGCTTGCCAACTTATTGGTTCCTCCTAGGCCTCCTGCACCCACACACTGTGCAAGTGATGATACCTCTGCCACATCCCTCTCATCTCTCACATGGATGTAGGGAAATAAATCTCTGTGTCTGATGCACAGGATGACTATCTTCATTAATATGAAATAGTTTCATCCAATGCTGCTTTTGATATGTTAGTTATACTGTTCACATTCCAAATATGTACATTGCCATTTAAAATGACTATACCATAATAGTGTGTGTACATTATGATGGATGGTGTTGTAATGACTGTGTAGTCACACAATGACATGTGTCACATGGAAATGTCTATGTCTCACTTTCAGGATTGTGTAGGACACACTTATGGATACACATCTACAATCAACCCATCAATGTCAGAGCACATAACTAAATGTCAACACACAAGACAAATGTCAGAAAGTTAACACAGTATATGTTCTGGGGATCATAGGTTCATATGTGTTTAATATGCTAATGAACACAAGGGCCTAGCCACACATCCCTATACACTGTCAAGGTATGATACCATTGATAAGTCTAAGCAGGGTGTTGGGAGCTGAAACATCTACATGCTGGGGTGTGGAATTGAACCATCCACAGTTTCCCTGTGTCCATTGTAGACATTGGTCCACATGGAGGTATGATTGTCCTGTTTCCCCATCCAGTTGTGTAACTCGCACTTAATTTGCATAAGGGAGAACTGTCATTCTCATGGCTATGGAGCATCTTCCATATAGGGTGTAGTCTCTGAGTTCCATTCCTGTCTCTCCAGCATGTCCTTATATATACCACTGTCCAGTTGTAGGTCTGTAAAGTAGGTAATTCTGGTGGTACTTGTTTCATGGATATGCAAGAGGTCCACAGTGGGGTCTGATACCACACTGTATGGCAGGTATACACCACACCTCTAAAGCTTGTAGGAGATAGACTACATGGATAGGGCCTTTATGTGGTCTGCATAGGACATGTTACATACACCATGTTGTGCTTTACACTGGAACCTCTCTGTATGTTACAGTTGTAATATGCATGGCTAGTTGCATACCAAAGGTAGCATTGCACCAAGGATAGGTCTGTTGCATGACACTTTCAGTGGAAGATTGGCTTCCTTGGTTTATATGCCATGCCTTTGTTTATAGATTGCAGAACAGAGAATGATGTCCACAATATTACAGACACATGACAGGCAAAGGGTAGATCAATATCTGTGTCCACAAGTCACTGAGTACTCGGTCAACTGTTCAAAATGTGCTGGCAATATGGTTGTTACCAGTGGTGGATGACTTCTCATAGGATACCACTGTGCATTTTTTTGGTATTTAGTGTTAGCCCATGGCTCTGACGACAACTGTATGTCTGACTCAGCCCCTCCTGGAGAACATTAGTGTCAGTGTGGAATTCAATGACAGCTCTTCATTTGCATGAAGTCAGCAATGATTAGAATGTTGGATTGTGTGTTGGCTTTATTTATAGGCTTATAGGTTGTTCCTCCATGACATGTTACTCTATGTGTCAATATCTGTGTTGTTTTCACAGAGTACATATGGAGCTGTTGAGGGCATTTTTTATCTGGACTTTCTCTATGTGTTTTTTGTGATTTATGTTGGATACATGTCAGTGCCTCAGCTCATGCCTGCTTTGGATTTTGTGTGATGGCTGAGACATGTGTACCATTGATTACCTTAATGACATTAGGAGTACTTTTATGTTAGAGCTTTGCTCCCATAACATTGTGGATATACATTTCCCACATACCATATAATTTTATTTGATAATGAAGTGGTTGTCGGTAAACATGTACCAATTTCTACAGTGCTTCAGGATGTCCATATCCAACAGTGTGGTAAAGGTCACAGTGGGAATCCTCATATCCATGGCAACAGATCATTTGTTATTGATTACACAGTTGTATTGTGTATATCACTCAATACCACTAGTATCTGTTCTGCAGCTATGGGGACAATGCTTGGCAGTGCATGATGGATGTTATTCGTGTTTTACTGATGCAGTCATCACATTTGGGTTTTCTGCCTGCAGGTAGCCCTCAGCCAGCCTGAATACCAGAGTCTTGGGATTTCTGTGTGGGATGCTGTCGCTTCTTCCATGACATCAGGTCGTCAGGGGTATAAAACATGCAGCCGACACCATTACATCAATCTTTCTTGCCATGCGGTGCCCGAGGCAGAAGCAGTTCGCAAGTGCTGGTCGGCCGCCTCCTGAAATTTTCATTTTTCGAGTTTCAGACCTGAAGTCTTCTGAAAGATAAGTACCCTGTTGGGGATCCTTTTTTCTTGCTCTAAACGATGTCAGAAAAAAATAATAATTGTCTTGCCTGTGGAAAGCAAATACCTCACAGAGATTTTCATTCTTACTGCATCACTTGTTTAGGCCCAGACCATGATGTCCCTTACTGTCGGTTTTGTGCCTTGTTCAGCACCTGAACTATTGATCGTCTGGCTATTTTTGTAGCTAAATTCTTTCACTCTTGTTTTCCGTACTCTGAAATGGCTTCAATAAGCCATCTGACTACCGATCTTCTGAAAAAATGTAAGGATAAAGACAGAGACAGACCACATAGATCCAAAATTGCCGACGATGCTACCGTTAATCTAGTTGCCAGTCCATCGGTACTCAGTGAGGTGCTTTCGCAGCCCCTGATACCTGCTTCTACAGATTTGCAGGCCTCTACTGAGACCCATTCAGAGTCTGGTATGCCGCAAGATGCTTCTTCGACTACGGAACCTGTGGATGTCTCTACCTTGGATGGGTCCAGAGACGCTGTGCAGGCATTGGCTTCTGAGGGTGTATTCAGGCCTTCTGATTTTAATATTAAACTGACAACTTTGTTTCAAACCAGAAATACTGAATTTCTCAGGCCTCAAGTTCGCACTACACTTAGGAAACCAATGACCAAAGCACATTCTCAGGCCCACATGCCACAAAAACAAATGCTTAAAATGGCTGAAGACCTTATTACATTAATTAGGGGAAGTCAGCCTTCCCCCTCAAAAAGACCAAGAACCGATTTTCCTTCTGATTCTTCAGATGAGGAGTCTGATAACTCTGAGCCTTCTGATTACCAGGTCATATCCTTATCTACCTGTGAGGATTCTGATGCAGAGGATTCCATTCCCTCTGCTTCCCCTCCAGAAGATTTTTCTTTTGGTGAAACCCTGCATACCCTTAGAGAGCATTTCTGATGGAAGAGCCAGGACTACTCTCAGTCCAAAAAGAGACTCAGGGAATTTTTAAACTTGCCTCAGCACATGCCTCTAGCTATCCCTCCTGTTCTGTAAATTGTAGATGAAGTCTTTTTGGAATCCAGCCTTATCCCTGATACTTTGCCTCCAGCTCCCAGGAAACCTGACAGGTGCTGTAGAGTACCTGACTCCCACAAATTCTTCTTTAACAATCCTACTGTGGATCCAGAGACCATTTCCCAGGGACCTAAAGGCATTAAGGCTACAACTGCCAAAACTCCTACCCCTTCAGACAGGGATTCTAGGGCATTAGACAGATGGAGTAAGAAGGTATACACCTCTGCTACTTTTTCCATTAGAGCTTTAAATTGCCAGTTTCATATGTTAAAGTATCAGCAGCATATTATGGAGATAATTAAACAGAAATTATGTTGATTCCTGATTGTGCAGAACACAAAGATTTACAAGAGTTAATGCATTCTGCTAACCAAGTTGGTAAACATACTTTGCAATGTGGTTTTGATGCCTTAGAAGCATCTTGCAGGCCTCTGTCACTGGGTCTGTTCTTAGAAGGCATGCTTGGCTTAAGGAGCAAACCTTGCCAGATCATGTCAAAGCAAAATGACTAGATCCACCATTAAACCAAGAGTGTCTATTTGGCAATAAAGCAGAAGAAGTCCTCAAAAGGATGCAGGAGAAAGCTAAATCTATGCAAATTGTTAAAGATTTCTTACAAGTACAGCAATCTAGATTCAGTAGGCATTGACCTTCTAAAAATCGGTCTTTTCCAGTCCCTTCCAGGCCTTTTTAGTCCAAACACAGGGGCAGCAGACCACCAAGACTTCAGTCTCAGGTTATGCACAGATCTAAGCAATGGAGTGCTCCCATGTCCAAAACAGGGAGTAGTAAGCTACCATCCTATGGTAAAATTGCACAGCGACTTATCCTTAACTCTTCCAAGCCTTGCCCAAGTACTTGCCCCTTTAGGAGGGAAACTTGCCCTGCATGCCAAAAGCTGGGAGTACATTACCCAGGACAGATGGATCTTAAACATTGTTTCCCAGGTATACAGATTCCACTTCCACTCCCTCCCAACCCTAAGCGGATGGTCAGACCTCCCCCCAAACCAGTGGGCAGAGGCCCAAAAGCAAGTGCTTTCTCTTCTCAGTATCAAGGTTATTCAACCTGTCCCAGCAGAACAAAGGGGACAAGGCTTTTATTCCAGACTGTTTCTGGTACCCAGGAAAGAAAACTCTTGGTGTCCTATCCTGGATCTGTCTATTCTCAGCACCTTTCTGGTAGTTCCAAAATTCAAAATGCTAACTCTCCAACAGCTGCTTCCCATGCTAGCCAAGGACTCCTGGCTAGCAACCCTTATCTGGACATTCCCATAAGGGAATCTTGCAGGAAATACCTACACTTCAGAGCAGGCTTTATGCACTATCAGTTCTCTGCACTTCCCTTTGGCTTATCTACTGCTCCCAGGGTGTTCACAAAGTGCCTAACTCCAGCCATTGCATATTGCAGGCAGAGAAGAATTCAAATTTACCCATACTTGGATGATTGCCTGATTCAGGCGGACAGTCAGAAATTGCTACTACAGCATCTGGCATTTGTAAAGAGACTTCTAACTTTACTGGGGTACACCATCAATGAAAATAAATCTCAGCTGGAACCCAGCCAACAGATTGTAGTCCTGTGAGTAAGCTTGAACACAACTTCCCAGATGGTATTCCTCACTCCAGAGAAACACATTTATTTGACAAACTACTTTAATCTACTGGCCACCAAAACCTGGCTATCTGCAAGAAAAATACTGCAAGCCTTTGGGTTCATGGCTTCTTGCATTCTACTCATTCCATATGCAAGACTGCATATGAGGAAACTTCAATGGTACCTAAAAAGTCTCTGATGTCAACAATTCTCGGGACCTGGAAACAATGATTCCTATCATTCCTTGCCTAAGGACAGAGCTCCTTTGGTGGGCAGAGGTCTGCAACCACAACAAGAGACTCTCTTTCACTCCAACCCCTTTTGCCCAATCCCTAACAACAGACGCATCAGACTATGCATGGGGGGCTCACATGGCAGGGCAGTGCATTCAGGGCAAATGGAGCCCAAAGCAAATGCACCTGCATATCAATCAAAAATAGATTTTAGCTGTACAGAATGCTCTGACAGCCTTCAAAGGCCTTATTCTTCCAGGGCAACTATTGGTAAAGACTGACAACACCACAGTTATGTGGTACATAAACAAGCAGGGGGGGATCCATTCCTACCCACTCTGCAGATTAGTCATGACTCTATGGAACACAGCTTTGAGCAGCCAAGTGCACCTGCAAGCTCAATTCGTGCCAGGCAAACTAAATTCACTGGCAGATGACTTAAGCAAAAATCGCATGGACCCACATGAGTGGAAAATGGAACCCAAAATATTCAAGCTTTTGAGGAACAGGTGGGGGGCACCAGATGTGGACCTTTTTGCTTCCCATCAGAACTATCAATTGAATCAATTGAGCAAATATTGTACCAGAACTCCCCACAGCCAAGCTTGGAAAGTGGATGCCCTGTCTTTTACCTGGAAAAACCTCTCAATCTATGCCTTTCCCCCTCTGCCCCTCCTCTTGAAAGTTTTACTAAAGATCAAGCAGGACAAGCCAAGGACAATCCTGATTGCACCAGACTGGCCACGCCAGTGCTGGTACCCTCTTTTGCGCAGTCTGACAGTACTGCCACCATGGCACCTGCTTCAGACTCCTTCCCTGCTGTTCTAGAAGGTGGGCCAGATTCTGCACCCTCAGCTACAGACCCTGAACCTTGCGGCCTGGCTCATCCCCTGTACTCATCACCAGCAACCCTCAGTAAGCAGGTGCTGGATGTCATTCTTGAGGCAAGGAGGCCAAGTACTAGAAAATCCTATTCGGAAAAGTGGAAAAGATACTGTTCCTGGAGCCAGTCTCAGGGAAGGGACACGACTGTGCCCAGCTTACCTCATATACTAGATTACGTAACAGAAATGTTCCAAAAGGGCCTATCCTTCTCTTCAATTAAGATTTATGTCTCTGCCATCTCAGCTCATTATAATACTGAGCCACCCCACTTCTTTCATCCTCTGGTAAAACAGTTCCTGAGAGGAGCCAAAAATTTAAGACCCCCCCCCCACCACGAGAGCTCCCACTCCTGCATGGGACCTTAACTTTGTATTGGAAAAGCTCACGCTTCCACCCTTTGAACCTGCTACTACAGCAGAATTAAAATTCCTCTCATGGAAAACAGCTTTGCTTCTAGCCATCACTTTAGCAAGAAGAGTGTCTGAATTGCAGGCCCTTATGGCAGTGGAGCCCTTCATTATCTT
This sequence comes from Protopterus annectens, assembly GCF_019279795.1. Classification (NCBI taxonomy): domain Eukaryota; kingdom Metazoa; phylum Chordata; order Ceratodontiformes; family Protopteridae; genus Protopterus; species Protopterus annectens. The sequence goes on from NC_056745.1 coordinate 750,770,089, forward strand.
CCATGCGAACAGGGTTTCCTCAGGCCTAACCCATCTTTTATGCTCAAGGTGGTATCTGGTGTGGCTTTAAACCAGTCCATTCATTTGCCAACTTTTTTCCCTAATCCTCAGAATAAAGGGGAAAGGATCCTGCACTCCATGGACGTGCACAGGCAGCTTAGGTTCTATCTGGACAGGACTAAGCCTCTCAGAAAATCTGACCAGCTGCTAGTTAGCTTTGCTGCAGGGAAATAGGGCAAGGCCATTTCAAAGCAAACTGTTTCTAAATGGATAGCACACTGCATCTGATGCATCCATTTCTGCTAGAAACACCATGGGAAACCTACCCCACAGGGGATCAGAAAACATTCCACTAGGGTTATATCTACCATTACAGCATTCCTCAGGGGAGTCCCTACCAGGGACATCCTGGAAGCTGCAAACTGGAGCTCTGTACACACTTTCACCAACCATTACCACTTACCTATCTTTTCTAAATCCAGAGCTGGATTTGCCACAGCAGTCTTACAGGGCCTGAATGCCAGTGCTAATGCTTCTTAACTACCTCCACCCTTCCTTAGCTTTGGGAATCAATCCAAATATGATGACTGCAATGGTGAAACATGAAGAACATAGTAAATTTTTGTACACTTACGATAAATGTAGATGTTCGAGTGTATTCACTGTTGCAGTCCTGGTTACCCTCCCTCCAGCCCCCCGATCTCTCTTTACTTCTACTTATCTTTTTTGTTTGGCATATCTTATATCATGTGTATTTGCTTTTTGCTGGGGGTGTTCCATACCATGCAATTGCTTCCTATTTTGGGGCACCTGACATCTGGGGCAAGAAAAACTGATGTAATGGCATCGGCTGCATGTTTTATACCACTGACGACCTGACGTCATGGAAGAAGCGACATCATCTGATGCAGAAATCCCAAGACTCTGGTATTTAGGCTGGCTGAGGGCTACCCGCAAGCAGATAACCCAAATGTGATGACTGCAACAGTGAATACACTCAATCATCTACATTTATGGTAAGTGTACACAACTGTGCTTTGTCCTGTGTGGAAGCTGGTATTGAAGTTAATGCCATCATGGTTTCTGAGACAAATGTCCCCCATGATGTCTGGTCCTGAGAGAACACTGACAAACACTGGAGGTTAAAGTAATACATGCACCCTATAAAGTTAAGGATGGTGTATTTAGGCAATTATTCCAAAGTTACACACTAATCAAGCAGTGCAAACTGGGTAAGAACATTTACCTTATGAAGGATGCTGAAAAGGAAGCCAATCTAGTGGTCCTCTGCCATAAACAACTCTACAACAGAAAGAGGAAACTGATGCAGAATAAGGTGAAGTCCCAAGACTGGAAAATCTCCCTTATCAGCCTCAACAAAAAGTTGAGATCCCTCATCAAATCCTCTAAAGCTAACTATGAAAACAGAATTGCAGCAGATAGTAAAGACAACCACAAGGCCTTCTATAGTTATGTAAAGAATCTCCACATCAATACCCATATTTGCTCTGAGCTACTGCACAATGGTACCTCCTATACCGAGCCAACAGATATTGCCAATATACTGGCCAGCAGATTCAGTGCCAACTCAACACCCCCCCCAAAGGACCAATCACAATACTAGTAGATTGCCTGGCACCCAGTATTACTGCTGCAGAGGTTAAAAGAGCACTGTCCAAGGCCAAGAATGCAGCTTCTACGGGACCTGATAATATCCCTGGGTGTGTTCTGCATGAACTACAGAGTGAACTGCCACCTCATCTGTGTGCTCTGTTCAATCAAGGCCTCACCTCAGGCTTTGTCCCTACCAAATGGTGCACTGCTACAGTCATCCCTCTCCACAAAGGAGGAGCGACTACAGATGCTGGGAACAATCGACTCATTAACCTGACAAGTCTGATATGAAAAGCTATGGAATGCATCCTACAGAATGGCCTCACTGAGACCAGTGACTGGTGTCAGAACCATAACCTCAATGCCAAAAAATGTGTCATCATCCCCTTCAGAAAAAACCCGGTTCCCAGGAATTACCACATTGATGGTAGTGCACTGAACAAAGAAGCCATTAAAAGAGATCTGGGAACACAGGTTGACAGCAACCTCTCTTTTGATCACCACATTGCCACTGTGGTCAGAAGGTCCTTTTATGTGGCACATCTCATTACTAAGGGTTTTGCATCCAGGAAGAAGGAGGTCATTGTGTCCCTCTACTCTTCCCTCATTAAGCCAATCATCGAGTACAATGCCCCATTTAGCATGTACCTCACGAGATACTTGCAACAACTGGAGAGGCCACAAAAGTACCTCACAAAGAGGATCCTAGGCCTTAAACACTTGTCCTATATGGACAGACTCCAACTATTCTCTGTCTCATATCACCTACTTAGAGGTGATCTCTGCTTGACTTACAAAGCCATGTCTGACTCAGCTCTGTTAGAAATGCTACATCTAAATAAATCCCAATCCCTCGACACCATATGCTGCAGAGACCTCAACCTCATTACCATAATCAATAGAATGCACTGGAGGGACAGGTTCATAATCCAGAGACTGCCCATGCTATGGAATAGACTTCCCATACATGTCAAACAGAGCACTCTTGATGAGTGGATGGGAAACAGAAAATTCACCATGGGGTTCACTTCATTGGTTCTACTCGACAGAGGCACCAGGAACTAAGGTCAGGTGGCACGATGCCAGGGTAATCCTATGGGCTAATCTTGTAAAGGCTCCAGGGCCATTAACCTAGTACACACTTATGAACCTATGAGCCACATAAATTATTGCTGCCTGGCTACTACTACTGTTGGTCTTAACAATGCCTCACTGTGGAGGGATACAAAGCCCCTATTCTTTGTCTCTCTCCAGAAGCAAAACATTAACACCAAGCTCCATATATGAAGTGAGCCAGAGCCTGTTTGTTGCTCAACACATGAAACACATGATGCAAGACTCTGTAGGCTTGATTTAGACTTTTCCAGGTAGATGCCTAAATTAGCAACCAAACCAATCATTTGACATTTGTATGTATTATGCCTTGGGGTCTGAGGGTCATAGCATTTGACTAGGGTACCGACCTGATGGTAATTAATAGCACAGCTGCTGCATCACAATATAAGATTAAGCCTCAGGTGAAATTGATGTCTAATGCTACTCCATCAAGCTCACAGTGGCAGTGATCCATGTTAGGTGACAGTTTCATAGCAATTTATGCAGCCTCACCTTCAACAGTGTAATGATGATGATCTCCATGACATGGATGTGAGGCCTACTGCAGATGAGTGGCCACCTTTGGGCAATGCCTCTGTCTCTCCCACATGTCTTAGGTATGTCATACTGTACATTGATGTTCCCAGAATACTAAACTGTGTTCCCACATCATTTCACATAACATACATTTATTGTCTAGTAGTCTGACAGACACTGTAGACTTGCAAGTCTAATGTAATGACAGCAAAGTTAAAAAAGTTTTCTGTGCATACACAGACATGCAGATCTTTACTACCAAGAGCACCTACAGAGAGGGTGTTAGAGACTACAAACCCAAAGGGTGTAGCAGCATGATCCTTACTTTGCTGGGGATGTACATTGCCACACTTGTAGGTATGTTTTTCTGACCATGTCTAATAACAAGATTGTGGTGCATTCAAGTGCCACATGTCTGGCAAAACAGTGTACTCAATCTACCATGCCATCCCACACTGTCAGGTACTGTTTTACCTTAGGATGTCAGCATAAATGTATTAACATGTTACATGTAAGCATCTGTTAGGCCACTACCTAACCAAGGCCTGTTGTGACATATACAAAAGCAATGATCTATTGCTAATGGCCTTCTCCCTGACTGTTGCAGAGATGTGGACAGCATCAGCAAACTTATACTCCTACTCCACATAAACACAACGTGTGCGAGATGCATCTACATTAAAAACCTTGAAGCCATGCTCTTTCACACACCTGACAGTGCATAAGACAATGTGCAGTGTGCCAACATGCCCACCTCACCTACTACTCCACTCAAACCCACATCACACATACCTACATACGTGAAGGTCTGTACCAGAAACATACCTAAATATACCTAATCACCAGACACCTCACAAACAGCAACGTAAGCACACTACACATAATAGTACCTCTGCAGAACACAATACACATAATAGCTAATGCACCACTGTCTCACTGGTCAAACCCTTACCACAAAACACAAATGCAAACATATTAGTCATAGGTGATTACATTGTGAGTCACTAGGTAAGGTAAGGATCACAGTCAGCTGTCTGTGAGGTGTGTGGATACAACATATTTCACATACAGCTAAATCTGTCAGCAAGAGGTACTATTCTAACTCCACCATTGTTTCTGTTGCTGTGTAAGTCTTGACGTGTACCTCTCCAGACTGTGTGACCACAGACATGACTGAGCTCGACCTCTCCAGACTGTGTGACAACAGACATGGCTGAGCTCTTGCACTACATGTCTCAAGTAGGTATGGCCTTGGCTGTCACGTGCATTTAACCTTTAGCTGGGATAATGCTTCAATGCAAACAGAACATGACTGGCTTCAATAATAAGCTTGGAATCTGGTGTCACGTCTAAGGGGATCCACTATCTGTCAGCCTGGGATGACATGCTCAATAGACCTTGATGATTTGCCACAGATGCTCTTCATTTGTCTGCCCTGGGATTTCAAATAGTGGCCAAAGTTATTGCCATGCCCATAGTGTCCTTTTTAGGTGGAGCCGCAAGGACAAATTTTCAATGTAAACACCCTATGTACAAACAACCTCTAGGTTATGCTACTAAATGCTAGGAGTGTCAAAAGGAAACTGCACTCAATGGAAACTGAACTCACTGGAAACTGCCCTCATATTGGAACATGCAGACCTCTGTGCAGTAAAAGACACCTGATTCAAGGCTGTGATGAGCACCACAAACAAACCAGGCTACACCTCCTTCCACATGTGCAGACCTCAAACTGAAGGCATGTAGGCTAATGCTGGTGCCCGTATTGGTTACACAGTATGATTCCATGGATGCACTTCAGGTACTATTGACTGTTTGTGGGGCACCTATTCAAGTCATTGCCAGCTACAGGAGCCCCTCCATGAATCAGGATAGCCACTCTGCTTATTTGGATCTACATGATTCTATCAAGATATATCTGGACACCATGAGGTGACCTTTACTACCCACTAACTGGGTAGATTAGTCATGCTCAAACTCACTTGCCCAAAGGTTACTCAACCTCATTAACTGCAATGGCCTGGACCAGCTGGTTAAAACCCCCACAAGGGGAGCTAACATACTTAATTGGGTGTTTATCAATATGGGCGACCACTGTAGCACCTCCACTGTGAGTTCCTCTCTGGTGAGATCTCATCTCAAATAGATCACACCTGATAACCCCCCCCCCTTGCAGCAAATACACTGCAGACATTCCATAATCCAGATTATAACCCCCTGTGAGTTGGTATGTATAGCGTCACGCACCTCCTTCTTCAGATGCAACTGGCAACTATGCCGAGATCTACACCAATGTGTTATATAGAAACACCTGTATGATTGCACTGACTCAGCTGTACCTGACATGAACACAACAAGCTCCTCATGGCAAAGCAAATCTGCCTGGTGGACAACTGCCAGTAACAGGCTTTAGAAGAATAGGAAGACATTTCTGTCTAGGGGTAGGAGGGAGGGAGCACCCCTAAACTGGAAAATCTCCATTTTCAACTTAAACTACCAAATAAGTGTTGTGAAGTCATCCAAAACAAATTATGGGTCCAAATTAGCCTCCTCCACAAAGGACAAGCACAAGGCATTCTATAGTTGCACCTGTAACCCAAAAGGAAAGGCCCAAATGTGTGCCAAACTCATGGATAAAGATACCTCATATATAGAGTCTGTCAACATAGCTAACATGTTGGTCAGCAGGTTCTGTGATACTATCACTTCCCTGTCCCCACCACATGTACCCCATGACATCCCTACCACCTGTCCCCTACCTTGTATCTGTAAAGAGAAGGTCACAAATGCTTCTCTGTGGACAAAAACACAGATTAGTTTAAGGGTGTGCACACTTATGCAACCAACTTATTTTATGTTTTTTATTTTTTATATTTTCCCCTAGCAGATTTGTTTGTTTTTCAATTGAATTGCATAGGTTATAGGTCACATTAAAGGTGGGACAAGTTTTGAAATGATTTATTGTGGTCTCATTTTTTTTATATCACAAAAACCTGGCATTTTAACAGCTATGCTTTCCCTTTGCTGATCCTGCTGCAGCTGTTTTTGCAGGATCAGACTGTGTAGCATAGCGCATACTGTGAATATCTGTGCATATGTGGCTGGAGTATACTGTAGGGCTCCACCAGATATATCGAGGCATCAAAACCGTGACTTCAGAAGCCCAAGCACATGCTCTATGATGTTCCTAGTTTGTGTGTGTGCTTCATTATAGCATTCTTCTGCAGGTATGTGTGCATTTCTAATGGGTGTCATCATCCACAGTTCCAGGGCATAACCAGCATCCCCCAGTAAATGGCCCTGTGGGATGCCCCCCCCCCCAACAAACATACAGTACAGCTGTGATGTGTACCAGATATAAGAGTCATGATAACTGCCAGGATTGGTCAGCACATACATTCAGGATAATCCCCTGGGCATTGCACATGACTTGGCAGTCGATGGAGTGATATCCCTTGTGGTTAACATAGATTCTACCCTGCTAACCAGGTGGTGCCTTCATGTGTACATGAGTGAAATCTATGGCATCCAGTACTTCAGGGTAGTGTGATACATAGCAGAAGTGTTGCATATTGCTGTTCCTCACCTCAAGTTCTAGGCGGAAAATATGTGCTCACTGGCATGTGGGAGCATAGCATCCAGGAAGTGGTGGAGTATCCTAGATGCAGATGCCTGGGCTAAAACACTCTTCTCCTTCTCGGCCTTGGCATATTGTCAGCAGCATCAGAAATAATTGACTTCAGCATCTGGCACATACAAATGTAGGAAAGCAGCAGTAGCCCCTAACATTATGTCAGTTAAAATTATCAAGTCTCTACTCCAATGGCTCAGAGTACTCATGGAAAATCAGAATATAGGGTGTGTACATACTTTGTATAGTTCTGCTGTAGGTTCACCATATCGGATTGGCTAATTATGATGGAGCTCACCTGCCTAGGATTTAATTGATCTGATTTAAAGGCCCTACTTTAGTGCACAGTGCGGCACTCAGTGCAAGTCAAGCAGCATAGCTTAAACAAAAATTTATGATTAATTGAATATATCTGGTTTTCCTTGACAAATGCTTACATCATCATTGCTACATGGGTAGTCTACTTGTTCGAACCTGCTAAACTGAGCAGCATGTTGTGCAAACACACATGCCAAACACTAAAAAAATCCTAAAAGTAACACAGTAGGAATATCAAAACAGTATAAGAACCTACATGAATGTGATATGTGGATACTGTTGCTCCTTTCAGTGATTCAACAAAGGAACCTTATTTGCAGACGTACCACTCTCAACCTGTCTAGGTCACTGGCTGCTGTGGCTCCTGCACTACGGCCCTGCTCTGCTCTAAACTCTAGCTCTACTGACTCCTGCCCTAAGCTACTACTAACTGGTGTCTGACGAACCTGGCCTTTCCTACAGTCAAATACAGGCTACTTCGCCTGCCTCACATCACACTATTCAACTGGGAATAGAAACTCTAAACTCTAGCTCTACTGACTCCTGCCCTAAGCTACTGCTAACTGGTGTTTGAAGAACCTGGCCTTTCCTACAGTCAAATACAGGCTACTCCACCTGCCTCACATCACACTATTCAACTGGGAATAGAAACTCTAAACTCTAGCTCTACTAACTCCTGCCCTAAGCTACTGCTAACTGGTGTCTGACGAACCTGGCCTTTCCTACAGTCAAATACAGGCTACTCCGCCTGCCTCACATCACACTATTCAAAAGGGAATAGAAACTCTAAACTCTAGCTCTACTGACTCCTGCCCTAAGCTACTGCTAACTGGTGTCTGACGAACCTGGCCTTTCCTACAGTCAAATACAGGCTACTCTGCCTGCCTCACATCACACTATTCAACTGGGAATAGAAACTCTAAACTCTAGCTCTACTGACTCCTGCCCTAAGCTACTGCTAACTGGTGTTTGACGAACCTGGCCTTTCCTACAGTCAAATACAGGCTACTCCGCCTGCCTCACATCACACTATTCAACTGGGAATAGAAACTCTAAACTCTAGCTCTACTGACTCCTGCCCTAAGCTACTGCTAACTGGTGTCTGATGAACCTGGCCTTTTCTACAGTCAAATGCAGGCTACTCCGCCTGCCTCACATCACACTATTCAACAGGGAATAGAAAGTACGTCTGGACTTCAGTAATGTTGATTTTGTTTGGCTCCTATTAGGTCTCCCTAAAAGAGATTAAGGTTACCTATGCTCCAGCCTCCAACAGCCAGCTACCTCTAGTTCTTTGCTCCCCCCCTTTTTTTTGCATTCCCTTCTTATTACTGCCTCTATTCTCCTTAACTTGTTCACTCAGCCTCCTCACTGCCCTACCTCAGTTATTACCCCATGTCCATATCTTTCTACCTGCACTATATAGTAGGATAACCCCTCTCCTAGCGACCTCTTTGCTGCTACTCCTGGCTCAAATCCAGCCCTTCTCAGGCTGTAAAGCTTTTACTTGTCCTTATCTTCTGCTGTGCCCTCTTCTTTTTACCTTACTGCTTATCTGTTCCTCCCTCTACTCCATACTGATATCTTATCTTTATCCTGCCTTTCTCTTCCATACCTATCTCACTCCTGCTCCCTTCCTTCTATATGCTTTACACTGGCTCTATATTAGCTTTTGCTATTTAACTTACTAGTGCTTTCTGGTCTCGTTCTTACCCTTTCCTGCTAGACTCTCACCTATCCTATGTTACTTTCCTGCTATTTCTGATTGCCTCCTTTCTCATCCTACCTTCTGTGGTGTCTCATCTCTCCCCCCTTTGTCCACGCTTCCTTGCGTGTTCACTATCTATTCTACCTCTATTTTTCTCTACTTCGCACTCTTGAGTATCTTTCCACTCCTCTCACTGATCTTCTTTTCTGTTACTCCCCTGTCTTTCCTAGTTCCGCCCACCTATTCCTGAAACTCTCTCGCTCTGGTCCTGTCCTGCCCTTATCCTTGGGCGAGTTTACTTATACCCCTTCCTGTACCTGCGCCACTCCTCTTACCACTCTCAACCTGTCTAGGTCACTGGCTGCTGTGGCTCCTGCACTACGGGCCTGCTCTGGTAGGTTACCTAAACGGAGTTTCCGTTTTTTGCAATCGGAATTGTTTATTTCTTGCTGCCCTTAACCAGGGATTCACTACTGTATTTGTTTATGTACATTCTTCTATTTTTGCTGCCCTTAACCTGAGATTTACTGCTGTATTTGTGTTTGAGGAATACTTTACTGGTATTTTTGCTAATACGCCTTGTGTAGGTCTAACCTTGAGGGAGTAATCACTTGCATATGTAAAGCATTGTCCTAGAGTGTTCTTTACTCCAATGCTCATTTATTTACTGCTAATATTCACTGGCATTCTCCTTTATATGACGAAACAACCTACTACTGTTTGTGCATGAGGTTTCCAGAAGGTTTTTGATGCTTTATATTGCTTTATATGATGAAACAACCTACTACTGTTTGTGCATGATGTTTGCAGAAGGTTTTTGATGCAATTGCTGCACCTACTACTAGGTTGTAGCTCCCTGATACTATTGTTTTGCTAAAGCGTTACTTATTTTCAGGTGCTCCCTTGCCTAAAGCTTTATAATTTTATTGTAGTGCCTGGTCTGCTTTTGCTGCCGCTCCCTGTTGTGCATAGTTCCTCACTTAGACCTTTTAGGCTTGTTTACTCGGTTTCTTGAACCTTGTAACTTCGCCGCTATTTACACTGCGCCACTCACGTGGAGCTCTCCCACGTGTATAGCTGGCATCTTCGTTTTTTTAAAAAACCTTAGGTAAGACCCAATAAAGGCAGTTCGTCTTGGAAAAGACACTGCTGTTCCATTATTTTTATTTTTCACTGCAGTTAATCTGCCCATGATTGCAGACAGCAGCAACTATATAGTTAAACTCCTTACTGTGAGTTTAACGCATACTACTGTATTTCACGCTTTTATGCTGCAGTAGTCCCTAGGGTGTCTTACTTCTCTATTCTCCCTCCCATAGTGAAATCTAGATTATTTACTATGATCCCCATTTCTAGTCTTTACCTTTTATTTGGTCCACCAAATGTATCGACTAAGCATTACCTAGATTATATTGTAGTTTACACCCTTATAGTGGCTCTCTACCTGCCATTTTGTATGGTGCATATCCTCCCTAATCTACCTGAGGACCTCATTCTCTGCTGATGGGGTTTGGCCATACTATACTAGGATTACTTATATCTTATGCGGGTTAGTAGTTACTATACTACGATTTACTTATTTGTTTTGAGTTTAACTCTTGTCGTTTTTGGAGGGACCTGGCCGTGAATTGCAACTCTAACTGGGAATTGAATGGTCATGCTCTTGTTGTTGCCTGCTGCTCTCATTGTAGATACATTGTCTACTCCCTAGTCATATTAAGATTAACCTAGCTAATTTATCCTGCGTATATTATATATAGTACCTGGTCTGTCTACTATTACTGTCGCTTTGAATGGATTTGTTTATGTGATTATAACTCTTTGCATTTGCCAACCTGTTCCTAAGAAAGAGGACTAACATACTTGCTGTTTTAATGTGTTGTCTAGTTTCCTGTATTTAGATTGGTTAATATTTGCTACAAGACTACCACTGTTACTTATTGCTGATTTTATGCCATTTAACTGAATACATATGCTAACACTATCCCTCTTTCTCGCTTTCTTTACCCCGCCTTTCTTCTTTTTTCCCCAAACCTCTAAACTCTAGCTCTACTGACTCCTGCCCTAAGCTACTGCTAACTGGTGTCTGACGAACCTGGCCTTTCCTACAGTCAAATACAGGCTACTCCGCCTGCCTCACATCACGCTATTCAACTAGGAATAGAAAGTACGTCTGCACTTCAGTAATGTTGATTTTGTTTGGCTCCTATTAGGTCTCCCTAAAAGAGATTAAGGTTACCAATGCTCCAGCCTCCAACAGCCAGCTACCTCTAGTTCTTTGCTCCCCCCCCTTTTTTTTTGCATTCCCTTCTTATTACTGCCTCTATTCTCCTTAACTTGTTCACTCAGCCTCCTCACTGCCCTACCTCAGTTATTACCCCCTGTCCATATCTTTCTACCTGCACTATATAGTAGGATAACCCCTCTCCTAGCGACCTCTTTGCTGCTACTCCTGGCTCAAATCCAGCCCTTCTCAGGCTGTAAAGCTTTTACTTGTCCTTATCTTCTGCTGTGCCCTCTTCTTTTTACCTTACAGCTTATCTGTTCCTCCCTCTACACCATACTGATATCTTATCTTTATCCTGCCTTTCTCTTCCATACCTATCTCACTCCTGCTCCCTTCCTTCTATATGCTTTACACTGGCTCTATATTAGCTTTTGCTATTTAACTTACTAGTGCTTTCTGGTCTCGTTCTTACCCTTTCCTGCTAGTCTCTCACCTATCCTATGTTACTTTCCTGCTATTTTTGATTGTCTCCTTTCTCATCCTACCTTCTGTGGTGTCTCATCTCTCCCCCCTTTGTCCACGCTTCCTCGCTTGTTCACTATCTATTCTACCTCTATTTTTCTCTACTTCGCACTCTTGAGTATCTTACCACTCCTCCCCCTGATCTTCTTTTCTGTTACTCCCCTGTCTTTCCTAGCTCCGCCCACCTATTCCTGAAACTCTCTCGCTCTGCTCCTGTCCCGTCCTTATCCTTGGGCGAGTTTACTTATACCCCTTCCTGTACCTGCGCCACTCCTCTTACCACTCTCAACCTGTCTAGGTCACTGACTGCTGTGGCTCCTGCACTACGGGCCTTCTCTGGTAGGTTACCTAAACGGAGTTTCCGTTTTTTGCAATCGGAATTGTTTATTTCTTGCTGCCCTTAACCAGGGATTCACTACTGTATTTGTTTATGTACATTCTTCTATTTTTGCTGCCCTTAACCTGAGATTTACTGCTGTAGTTGTGTTTGCGGAATACTTTACTGGTATTTTTGCTAATACGCCTTGTGTAGGTCTAACCTTGAGGGAGTAATCACTTGCATATGTAAAGCATTTTCCTAGAGTGTTCTTTACTCCAACGCTCATTTATTTACTGCTAATATTCACTGGTGTTCTCCTTTATATGATGAAACAACCTGCTACTGTTTGTGCATGAGGTTTGCAGAAGGTTTTTGATGCTTTATATTGCTTTATATGATGAAACAACCTACTACTGTTTATGCATGAGGTTTGCAGAAGGTTTTTGATGCAATTGCTGTACCTACTACTAGGTTGTAGCTCCCTGATACTATTGTTGTATTAAAGCGTTACTTATTTTCAGGTGCTCCCTTGCCTAAAGCTTTATAATTTTATTGTAGTGCCTGGTCTGCTTTGCCAAGCGCCGTTCTGCCTGTTGTGCATAGTTCCTCACTTAGACCTTTTAGGCTTGTTTACTCGGTTTCTTGAACCTTGTAACTTCTCCGCTATTTACACTGCGCCACTCACGTGGAGCTCTCCCATGTGTATAGCCGGCATCTTCGTTTTGTTAAAAAACCTTAGGTAAGACCCAATAAAGGCAGTTCGTCTTGGAAAAGACACTGCTGTTCCATTATTTTTATTTTTCACTGCAGTTAATCTGCCCATGATCGCAGACAGCAGCAACTATATAGTTAAACTCCTTACTGTGAGTTTAACGCGTACTACTGTATTTCGCGCTTTTATGCTGCAGTAGTCCCTAGGGTGTCTTACTTCTCTACTCTCCCTCCTATAGTGAAATCTAGATTATTTACTGTGATCCCCATTTCTAGTCTTTACCTTTTATTTGGTCCACCAAATGTATCGACTAAGCATTACCTAGATTATATTGTAGTTTACACCCTTATAGTGGCTCTCTACCTGCCGTTTTGTATGGTGCATATCCTCCCTAATCTACCTGAGGACCTCATTCTCTGCTGATGGGGTTTGGCCATACTATACTAGGATTACTTATATCTTATGTGGGTTTGTAGTTACTATACTATGATTTACTTATTTGTTTTGAGTTTAACTCTTGTCGTTTTTGGAGGGACCTGGCCGTGAATTACAACTCCAACTGGGAATTGAATGGTCATGCTCTTGTTGCCTGCTGCTCTCATTGTAGATACATTGTCTACTCCCTAGTCATGTTAAGATTAACCTAGCTAATTTATCATGCGTATATTATATATAGCACCTGGTCTGTCTACTATTACTGTCTCTTTGAATGGATTTGTTTATGTGATTATAACTCTTTGCATTTGCCAACCTGTTCCTAAGAAAGAGGACTAACATACTTGCTGTTTTAATGTGTTGTCTAGTTTCCTGTATTTAGATTGGTTAATATTTGCTACAAGACTACCACTGTTACTTATTGCTGATTTTATGCCATTTAACTGAATACATATGCTAACACTGTCCCTCTTTCTCACTTTCTTTACCCCGCCTTTCTTCTTTTTTCCCCAAAGCTCTAAACTCTAGCTCTACTGACTTCTGCTCTAAGCTACTGCTAACTGGTGTCTGACGAACCTGGCCTTTCCTACAGTCAAATACAGGCTACTCCGCCTGCCTCACATCACACTATTCAACTGGGAATAGAAAGTATGTCTGGACTTCAGTAATGTTGATTTTGTTTGGCTCCTATTAGGTCTCCCTAAAAGAGATTAAGGTTACCTATGCTCCAGCCTCCAACAGCCAGCTACCTCTATTTCTTTGCTTCCCCCCCTTTTCTTTGCATTCCCTTCTTATTACTGCCTCTATTCTCCTTAACTTGTTCACTCAGCCTCCTCACTGCCCTACCTCAGTTATTACCCCCTGTCCATATCTTTCTACCTGCACTATATAGTAGGATACCCCCCCCCTCTCCTAGCGACCTCTTTGCTGCCTCTCCTTGCTCAAATCCAGCCCTTCTCAGGCTGTAAAGCTTTTACTTGTCCTTATCTTCTGCTGTGCCCTCTTCATTTTACCTTACAGTTTATCTGTTCCTCCCTCTACTCCATACTGATATCTTATCTTTATCCTGCCTTTCTCTTCCATACCTATCTCACTCCTGCTCCCTTCCTTCTATATGCTTTACACTGGCTCTATATTAGCTTTTGCTATTTAACTTACTAGTGCTTTCTGGTTTCGTTCTTACCCTTTCCTGCTAGACTCTCACCTATCCTATGTTACTTTCCTGCTATTTCTGATTGTCTCCTTTCTCATCCTACCTTCTGTGGTGTCTACCCGCTCCGTTCGCCCTGCAGGCTCACTCCGCCTTCCTCCCTACCCCCAATTCCCACCCACCTCCAGGGGTCCTATTCTTATAGCTCTACAGCCACACCCCTATTCCCTCTTATCCTATCCCTCTCCCTCCCGCCAAATTGTTGCCAACCCTCAACACACCCCTTCCACTCCCCCTCTTCTCTTTCTTTGCCCTACTCCCTTCCTTCTTATATTACCTTTTTCCTTTTCTAGTACTTCTCTCTTTACCCCTCCTCTCTCTTCTCCAGTCATATCAATCTTTATACCCTATAGTATCCTATAGTCCTTCACCAACATTTTTAACAGGTATACTACCCCCTCTCTAGCTTACCACACACATTCTCTCTCCTTTTATTTCCTCTTTCTTTCTCACTTCTCAGATTACTAAATAATGACTCCCTACTTTCCAACTATGCCTATACTCTCAGTCTTACTCTTAACCACCCTATTCTCAACTTACCATCTTACCTTCTATGAAAATTCACTTAACATCAATCATAACTCCTCACAAAAACACACTTTTACTATATACACTTTCACATCATACTCAAATGTTAATTCCACCCCTAGCTATCATCTATCTAAATTCCACAGACTATCTCACCTCACCTATCTCTTACACTCAGACAAAAAAACAAAACTTCTAACCTTTCTAAAGAGCAACTTTATAACCAAACTTGTTAATCCTACCTTACAAGATGGTGACATCCACCCAACCCTGGCCCTATCTACCCCTCTCCTCAAAGCTGCTCATCTAACCTCAATAATAACTTCCTCAGAGGACACCTTAACATTCAAAGTATAAATAATAAAATAACCTACGTCCATGCCCTCTTAGATATCCATTCTTTTGACATTCTATGCCTCTCAGAAACGTGGCTAAACCCAGGCACTAAAGATTCTGAGATTATACCCCAAGGCTATAATATAGTGAGACATGACCGCTTAAAACATAAAGGTGGTGGAGTAGCAATTCTTTTCAAAAATCAACTTAACATCTCTACTCAACCAGCATGTCCAAACCAAGATAGCAAAGTAGAAGCCATCATTACTAAACTCCAACTTAATGCCAAAAAAGCCCTTTATATTATATGCTTGTATCTTCCCCCAGGTAACAATATTCCGATATTAGAAGACTTTCTTAGCTGGGTTTCTACCACCTACCCCCAAGAAACTATAATTCTTGGTGACTTTAACATAGACTGGAACACTATTAATGCTGAAAATCCCTCCTCTCATATTAACCTACATGGTTTCACCCAAACTATTACCTCGACTACAAGAGTCAATAAGCCCAGTAAGAGAGAGAGTATATTAGACTGGATACTCACAAATAAAGTCAACAAACAGTATAAAGTAGGTACTATGCCAGACGATGTCAGTGACCACTCCCTAACCTACATTACTAGACAAAAATCAGAATGTGTTAACCTCCCAAATACAAAGATAATTCGCTCTATCAAGTATTTTAATATAGACCTTTTTCGAGCTGAATTCAGCGCATGCAATTGGAATTGCTTAAAATCACTTCCTCTTGAGGAGGCAGTCTTATTCTTTAATACTACCTTCTTATCCATACTTGATATACATGCTCCAGAGCGTTCCATTAGAATGAAGACTAAAACAGCCCCATGGCTTTCCAATGATACTAAAAAACTCATTCTTGCTACAAATAAAGTATGGACTAAATGGAGATGCCATAGAAACAACCCTGATTTTCTTCATTTCCGCCAGCTTAGAAATCTGGCTAAGAAATCAATAATCTCTGACAAGAAAAAATTCTACTGTGAACTTCAGGAAACTCATCTTAACAATTCTAGACAATTCTGGTTATCAGTAAATAGACTCCTTTCCCCAGGAATAGCCAAAACTCCTTCCCCACTAAATGCTGACCCAGAAACCCCTCTCCAAACTGCAAATGCTTTCAACTCTTTTTTTTCTGAAACTATTCAATCCCTAGCCAAACAAATGAACACCAACAACTCTTACACTCCAACTAACATAGCAAACTCCTCCTATAACTTCTCTCTAAAACCTATATCTACTTCTTTCATCTACAGACTCATTCACAAACTGAAACCTTGTACCCCTTCTGCTGACAAGCTCCCTTCTCTTTACCTTCAGAAAGCTGCCAAAGAAATTGCATACCCTATATCCATACTCATAAACAGAACTATCCAAGAGGGGACCATCCCTGACATCTGGAAAGTCTCTTGTATTATCCCACTACATAAAGGTGGTAACTCCATTGACTATTCCAACTTTAGACCAATTGCCCTTCTCTCACCCCTAGCAAAAATCATGGAGAAATGTATTCATCAGCAACTTGTGCACTATCTCTCTCTTCACAACATAATAGCAAACTGTCAGCATGGCTTTAGACCTAATCACAGTACCACCACTGCCCTTCTTTCCTTTGTAGATACTATCAACAAGAATTGCAACAACAATATTCTCTCTTCCGCTCTTTTCATTGATCTCTCTAAAGCTTTTGACATGGTCAACCACTCTCTCTTAATTAACATTCTTGAATCTCTCTCTTGTGATAACCTTGCCATTAATTGGTTTAGATCTTATCTTAACAACAGACAACAAGCCGTACTATGGGAAAACCACATCTCATCACTCTTGCCCATTTCCATCGGAGTTCCCCAGGGCTCCATTCTTGGTCCACTTCTCTTCTCCCTCTTTATTAATGATCTTCGGACTGCAATCCCTCAAGCAACCTGCATACAATATGCAGACGACTTGACCCTTATTTGTTCTGCACCATCCACTACAGAACTAATCTCACTGACCCAAAATATCTTTAATACTGTAGAAACATGGTTTTCTAGACGGTTTCTCTTACTAAATGCCAAAAAAACAAAACTCCTCCTTTTCTCCCCCACCTCTCGGTCCCCTCCTTTAAACTTTACCATCTCCTCAAATAATGGAACTATCATCTCACCTGATCCAACTACAAAACTGTTAGGAATAACCATCGACAATAATCTCTCCTTCGATCAGCACATTAACAACAACATCAAGTTAGTTAACAGAAAAATAGGATCCCTATATCGAATTAAACCTTTTCTAACCCCAGCAACTGGAACCAAGATTGCACAATCTCATCTTTTATCAACTCTCCTATATGCCTCCCCTATTTATACAAACCTCAAGAAAGTTAATCTTAACAAACTTGCAACTTGCTATAACAACATTGTTCGCTTCGCCACTAGAAACCCCTTTAGGACCCACCATTGTATAAACTTAAAACTACTAGGCTGGCCTGAATTCCAAAACTACCTTATAATTCCTCAACTCACTATTGCCTATAAAACATTACACCTACCTGACAACACCCCAATACTCTCTCAACTTTTAATCCTTTACAACAATCTTAACTCACTTCGCTCCTCTAGTAAACTCATGGCCAGATCTATAAAGTCAAACTACACAGCGGGTGATTCTCTTTTCACTAACACAGTAGGTAAAAGTTGGAATCTCTTACCTAGTGACATAACTCTGACTACATCTTTGCCACTTTTCAAACAGAAAATTAAACTGTACTTCCCAAATCACTGGCTTTGTTCCTGCTGTACACCTGACTAACCATCTTGTCTCACTCTGTTTCTCCTCCACTCTTTTCATCTCTACCTTATTCCAGTTCTGATCCTATTATTTTTAGAGATTTAAGTATCTACATATTCTGTACAATTGTTGATATTTAAGAACTGTACATTTTAAAATTGCTTTCACTTTGAGAGTATCTTTCATTCATTTTGTTTCTGTAATTCTTATTTAGCTATATCTTATAGTAGTCAATTTTTATGTAATGTACTAGTATATAGTGGAGCTTTTCTCCTCAGGCCTCTGCTGAAAATGGACATGTATCCAGACAGACTAGCCCGGTCAACAAATGTAAAATAAATAAATAAATAAATGCTGACAGCCTGAAAACTACATGGTTCTTAGCCATTTAAGCTGGGTAACAGCATAGATGCACAGCTGTACAAACCCAATGCAGGGTCCTACAATACATTTGTGTAACATACATTATATATTTTATTTTTAGATTTTTTTTCTGTTAAGCATATTTAAACAATATGGCGAATAGCACAAATATGCCAATATTACTAAAAAAATTATTATTCATTTTAAATATCCCCTTACTTTTACAAACATCCCCAATGTATGTTTTGCACATGTATGTATATAATATACTATTTTCAGGGGAGTTATGTCCACATTTTTAGACTTTTACATCCCCTTCTGTCCATGTAGACTCCTGTACGTGGAAAATTTCCACATACACTATGACCACGTGCACGGAGTCTACAGGGATGCCATTAACCTTCTTGGATCGATCCATCTGCCTCATTTGCATAATATTCACCTGCTTAATCAGAAATTTGCATTGCACCAGATTTTCCCTGTTTGTGTGTGCTTGCACTCTGCTAAGTGAAGTTTACCAAATCTGAAATTGTTTGTGCTCGCATATGCATCTTGGTGCGATGTATACACAAAAAAAAATCATGTCGATTTTACTGAATCCCCCCTTTGAGTTTTCACTGGAAAGCCTTATAGTAAAAGTTTAGCTGATTTTTTTGGCCTTGCAATGCAAATGCAGAATTCACTAGAGAAGACAGTGGTGCTGGAAAATATTGAAGCCATAAGGAGGAGAAGATAGAAGCTAAGATAGAGGGCAGGATTCACGATGGCTTGCACAGAGTCTAAGAGTAGTGTAAGACTCCATGCAGCCATCGCGATCCAGGAACAGCCTGAATGTGCGTGTAAGAGAGCTCCTAAAACGGCTCTTACACGGGCAGGGCGTGGATATGCTAATTACCTCACTGGCAGCCGAAAGGCATGAAAATGAGGTAATTTCATGATCCAGGAAGCAGAAACCTGCCCGTGTAAGAGCCGTGTTATTTGCAGAAATGTACTGAGTACCGTTCTGCAAATAACACAATGGAGCCTTGTCAGCTCCAAATAAAGGTTGCAAATGTCCCAGGCAGCATGCCAATGGCCAAATATGTGGCCACTGGCAACGTACCCTGATGCAGACATGAAATAAAAATATTTTTTTTCCGGCGATCGACGATGTTTAAACGTAGCGCAGCATCGTGCAAACGGGCTGCGCTATAAAAAAACAAAAACAATAAAAATAATAAACCCACAAATGTGGGTTTACACAAAGCATGAGTTTACAATGGAAGGGAATAGCAGGGTAAAACAACATGGCCACCGAGTAGGGGTTGCTAAGGGGGGAAGCGGAGTGTAAGACATGTAACTAAGCATTAGTAGGCAATCCTATGTAAATGAGTGGTAGGATAGTGAATCGCACTGTTACAATTAAAATGAGCACATTCCATGCAGTGTAGGAGTAGGATAAGGGGGAGTAACAGAGTAGGAGATAGGTGACATCACGGGGGGGAATGTATGAAAGGAATGCAGCTCATTGGAGCACAGTGGCATGTGAAAGCTGTCAGTCACACATCATGGAAAGAGGAGTGTCAACAAGTAGGCATGAGAAAGCCAAGAAATGGAAGGTGTACACTATGGATAACACCAAAGTTTCTTACTGGGCGTGCATGCGCATGTGTGCGCGCTGGTAGGTACGATTAAGCTAGAGTGCACATGTGTAAGTGTGAGTGCGTGCGTTTAAGGCAGAATACGCATGTAGGAACCTGTCTAAACACCTGTAAGCTTGTTTGCGCTGGTGTGCACGCGTTTTAACCCGAATAAGCAGATTCTAGTCCATCTAAGCATGTGTGCATGCGTGTTAGCTGCTGTGAGCATGTTTTTTGCTGGTATGCGTATTGCCCCCCCTGAGGAAACAAAAGAGAAAAAGGAAGCATGGGAAATAGTAGGAAGTTAGCAGAAATTACTGGCAGAGCTAGTAGGTGAAAACAATCAGAAGCAGGCAATTACACAGGCAGAGCAGTAGCCCAGCCCAGCACTTAATACTCTGCAAACAACAGTGCAGAATGTTTCTCTCAAGAGACACTGCAACAGAGGAGTAAGCTATTAGAAGTGAAAACTGAAAAAGCTTCACTCAGACCAAAAATGCTAGGGGCTCTGCCATAGCTGTTATAAGGAGACATATGCAACTTGCTGAGGGTGGTGACTATGCAAATGCTGCCAGACAGCCCACAGTGAGGAGACAGAGAAGAGCGTACAGGCCCAGGGTCACCTACCAGGGGTTACATGAGCTGGAGGTAGTGGAGCACTATAGAGTGGACAGAGACCTCCTGCAGCAAATTGTTGAGCTGTGCAGGCCACGCCTCACACACAGAACCAACAGAGGGGAACCCATTCCAGTGGAAACCAAGGTATGTGTTGGCCTAAGAATACTAGGAACAGGTACCTTCCAGAAACCAACTGGTGATATGATGGGGATATCACAGGCATCAGCATCCAGGGTACTGCACCAGTTCCTGGATGCCATGTCAGCACATGTCGGTGATCATGTATATTTCCCCATTTCCATGAGGTACTGGCCAGCAATGTGTGTCTCTTCCAGCAAATAGTGGAATACCCTGAGGTAGTGGGTGCAATAGACTGCACGCATATATGCATCAAAGCACCAGCCAGTGAGCAGGGTAGGGCCTACATTAACCGCAAGGGCTTCCCTTCCATCAACTGCCAGGTCGTGTGTGATGCCCAGGGCATAATAATGAATGTGTGTGCTGGCTGCCCTGGAAGCTACCATGATTCCCATATCTGGCATTTGACACAGCTGTACCAGACATTTGCCAATGGGGACATCCCACATGGTCACTTAGTGGAGGATGCTGGCTATGCACTGGAGCTGTGGCTGATGACACCCATCAGAAATGCACACACACCTGAACAAGAACGCCATAATGAGGCACATGCACAAACACGAAATGTAATCGAGAGTGTGTTTGGGCTGCTCAAGTCACGGTTCCGGTGCCTGGACACATCTGGTGGAGCCTTTCAGTACTCGCCAACTACATGTACCCAAATTGTCATGGTATGTGCTATGCTACATAATATGATTCTGCGAAAACAGCTGCAGCAGGACCAGCATAGGACTGGGCCAAACAGCCCCCCACCATTGCCAAGCCAATCACAGGCAGAGCGTGACTTGGAGGATGAACAACCTGAGCCTGCCCCAGTAGGCGGAAGGAGGTGTGCCCAGTATGCCTTGGCAAAGCGGCAATGCATAGCACATACACTGACTCAGTAGGAACCCAGGAAATGATACCTCTCTCTGACTCACACATATAGTAAAAGGATGCCTAAGTTGACACAACCTGCTATCAAACATGTACAGGGAGTGTAGTATGTGCATCCAACATAGACAGCCCTGCAGCACCAACTGAGGCATGATTGTCATGTATTAAGCAATGTAACACCATGTAGTATATGCAAACTTGATGGCCCTGACTAACATCCTACCCTCACCAAGCATGATGCCACAATATGAAGATGAGATGATCAATTATAATAATTGGCTTAACTATTGCTGTTAGTCAAAGGGGTTCCAATATGTGCCAGCCTGGGATGACATGCAGAGCAAGACATGATGCTCCACCTGCTAGGGATGTCATGCACCTATCAGTCCTGGCCTGTAGGATACTGGCAAAGGCTGTTGTCACCCCCACTGTGCCTTGAATAGATAAGGCTCAAAATACAAACCCACCTCCATAGGTATCACAAGGGATAAGAACCTAGATGTAATGCTACCCAATGCCAGATGTCTAAACTGCAAGATGCATGCAGTCTAAACTCCCCTCAGCATGGAGAATGTTGATATCTGTCCTGTAACAGAAAACTGGGTTAAGGCTCACAAGAGCACCCTAACACTACCAGGTTACACCTCATACCATGCTTTACAGCCCCAAAGCATGGAACAAACTACAAAAGGAGGGTGACTAGCAATAATTGTCAAGGATAACCACACCCCCATGTTGGTACCACAACAAGAAGCAGCATGGATTATCCATGCTCAAGTAACAGTGGCTAAGACTGCCTGCCAGTTTGTAGCCTGCTACAGACTACCCTCCTAATGCCAGGAACTGCACTTGGCCTACATTGGAACACATGGAAATATCAAGCTCTCCAAACAACATTATATTGGGTGACTAGAAATACTCAAACATAGACTGGGAGCATTATCCCAGCTCCAACACCCTAGGCCAAAGGTTCCTAGAATCCATAAACCAAAATGCTCAGGATCAATGTACCACTCCCACAAGAGGGGTAAGCAAACTGGATGTGATAATCAGCAACATGGGTACTCTATGGCCAGATGAGAAGTGTATTCCTCACTGGTAAGATCAGACCATAGAGTAATCACAGAAAACCACAGTGAAAAACATGTGTAAAGGAAATGTTGCACTCCTCCAAACTGATGTGGAATCCATTAAAGGCCCTGTGCCTGTGGAAAATATGGGCCACACCTCAGAACCCTTTATAAATGCATTCTATGAACACAGTCAGGAATGTATGGATTATGCAATCCCAAATAAAACCAAGGCCCAATACCATACACACAGGCATCTGGCATGGTGGACCACAGCCATTATCAAACCATGCAACAGAATGAGGATGTCACCACATGATAGAGCAAACCCAAAAAGGGAAGTAATCTCTGATCAGTATTATGGCAATAAAATATGTCCAGTCATAAAATCCACTAAGGTCAGCTACAACAAGTTGAATCTGTGAATCTTGGGCAATGTTACACCTGCCCCATGTACACAGACAACCCCCTCCACCCCCCAAGAAATACAAATATATGTGAGAGATGCAAGCACGTCTCCAAACTGGAGGCTGAGCTCTCTCAACTCAGTACTGTCTAAACTAGTCAGGAGGAGAAGGTAACCACACACACCACAAACCCACTCACATAGACCTATCACAACTGCAAACCAAAGACATAAACACACAAAAACATTCCCGGAGGCTGTAATTAAAAAACACCAAATCAACAGAGGCCTCCAAAGCAGACACCCAAGCAACCACTACCCCCAAACATAGCACATGCAGCACATAGTACACAAAGTCGGTGTGCCAAGCAGTCACAGCCCGTAAGGACAAACAACATGCCTGATACACTTGTAATAGGTGACTCCATAGTCAGACACACTGATGCCCGCTCACGCGACTGAACAAGGAAAAGGGTACAGTAAGCTGCCCGTAGGCTGCTACAATCCGCCATATAACACAATCATGCAGGTCACTCCAGAGCAAGTACAAATATGACTCAGTCATTGTCCATGCTGGTGTGAATGACCTGAGATGTACCTCCCTGGACTACATGTAAAGAGACATAGAGGAGCTCTCCGATTATGTAGGCCAGGCTGGTATGACTCTGACCCTGAGCAGCATCCTACCCCCACCAAGAATGATGCCACAGTACAAACACAGAATGATCAGCTTTAACAATTGGCTCAATTACTGGTGTCATTCCAAGGGGATACAATGTGTGTCTGCTTGTGATGTCATGAGTGACAAGCCATGCTGCTTTGCCAGGGATGGCTTGCACCTGTCACCCCTGGGTGTCTGGATATTGGCTAAGGCTCTTGCCACCTCCATAGTGCCTTTTGTAGGCAAGGCTGAAAAGACAAACTCACCTCCCTAGAAAACATAACTGGAAAAAACATAAGGGTAATGCTGCTCAATGCCAGAAGTCTAAACCTCAAGATGCATGCTCTCGAGGCCCTCCCCAATATGGAGAACATCGATGTCTGTGCAGTGATGGAAACCTGCATCAAAGCTCCTGGGAGCACCCCAGCACTACCAGGTTATACCACATATCATGCTTTTCGGCCCCAAAACCTGGACCAAACCACAAAAGGAGGGGGAGTATCCATATTCAGCAAAGATACCCACATGTCCAGGTTACTGACAATGCACGAAGCATCAGAGACCATCCATGTGCAACTAACTGTAGGCAAAACCGCTGTACAGTTTGTAACATGCTACGGACCACCTTCTCAGACCCAGGAACACCACTCAGCCTTCCTGAAGACACTGGAGAGTATGAATGTCTCCGCAAATACCAAACAAGGTACTCACAAATCACCACATAGGTGGTAATCCATTACGTATGGAAAAAGTAATCAGGGACCTAAGGACACAAGTGGACAGTAACCCCACATGCGACACTCACATTGCCATTGTGGCAAGGAAGACCACCTATATTGGCCACCTTATCATGAAAGGATTCACATCTACATCAAGTGAGGTCATTGTGCCCCTATACTCTTCTCTTATCAGGCCCATAATTGAGTACAATGCCCCATTTGGGATGTACTGTACCCGACACCTGCAGCAGTTAGAAAGACCTCAGAAGTACCTCACCAAGAGGATAAAGGGTGTCAAACATTTGTCATATGCTGCCTGGCCGACAACACCCCAACTGTATGCAGTCACATACTGCATACTCAGAGGCGATGTATGCCCGATGTACAAGGTCATGTCCAATACAGAATTGATGGACATGCTCCACCTCAGAAAATCCAAATCCATCAGAGCCGTGAGAGCGACAGATGTCAACCTCAACACATAAATAAATAGGATGTGCTGGAGGGACAGATTCATAACCCAGAGGCTCCCTACACTCTGGAACAGAATCCCACTCCATGTTAGGCAGAGACCCTCACTGACTCTCTTCAACAGGAATCTTGCCAAGTGGATGGGAGATCGT
Organism: Protopterus annectens; assembly: GCF_019279795.1. Classification (NCBI taxonomy): domain Eukaryota; kingdom Metazoa; phylum Chordata; order Ceratodontiformes; family Protopteridae; genus Protopterus; species Protopterus annectens. Next base: position 750,795,163 of record NC_056745.1, read on the forward strand.
AGATTTACACTGGGGGTCTTCAGTGTGTCACATCTAGACAGAGGCACAGTAAAGTAAACCCTAAATGGGCATAATATTCACATAGCAAGGGGTGGCGAAAGCCACACACACTCTGGCTAGGCTGATAAATGCCCTAGGGCAGATAGCCCAGTATGAACCTATGAACCTATGGAGATACAAATTGTACAGGACACTAAGGATAATCACAAGGCTGTCTTAACTGATGGTAGGAACCTTGTTGGAAATTCACAGATATGCTCTGAATTACCAAATATTACAAACAATACACCAAACCCACACACATTGCCAACATCCAACCTGACAGGTTCGGTGCAAACTCACCCCCCCCCCAAAAAATGACAAATATGTATCCCAGCAGAGTGCTGGCCCCCTGACATTGCAGATGCTGAGGTATCAGGCAGCATCTTCAAAGCAAAACACACAGCATCAATGGTACGAGATGGTGTCCTGGGCTGTGTCCAACATGAACTCCAAGAAGATTGGAACGCCAAAGAACACTACTGCTCAATTTCAGCCTTACCACAGGATATGTACCCAAAAAGCAGTGTACAGCAACAGTGGTCCCTCTCCACAAAGGTGCTGCCTCAATGGATACTGCAAACTATCACCCCAGAATCCTGACAAGCTTGGTCTGCAAAGCTATGGAAAGGATCATCATGGACCTCAGAAATAAAGATATTGGGGACCTACAGACACTGGACCCTACCCAGCGTGGCTTTCATAAGGGCAGATCCTGCCCCTTAAACATGTTTGACTCATTTGAAACAGTCATCAAGGCCATTGATGAGGGGAATGTGGTCCACACAGCCTATCTGGACCTTGTAAAAGCCTTCCATACAATACCCCACGTGTTCATTATAGATAAGCTCACCAGCTTAAATATAAACCCCTATGTCAGTAGATGGGGTTGCAAACCAGCCCAAGAACAGAACTGACATGGTCAGATATGCTGCAGCCATGTCAGACTACAAACCAACTTCAAATGGCATCCCACAAGGCTCAGTCCTGGGACCTCCCTTGTATGGTATATATTTCCCATAGGTACAGGCCAACATGGAAGGACAAGTTTGGCTGAACAAGTTTGCAGAGGACTACAAACTGGGCACCTTATCTGACCCTCCAGCTGATACAAGCATCCTACAAAAGGGCCACATTTAAAAAGACAGCTGGTGCCAGAGCCATGTCATCAAGCTAATTACAGAAAAGTGTATAGTCATCCCTTGTGGATAAACAGTAAGTGCCCACCAATTACCACATAGGTGTTAACCCATTAAGTACTTTAGAAGTAATAAGAGACCTGGGGACACAATTTGATAGATATCTTGCATTTGACAACCATGTGGCTGTAGTGGTTACAGAAACATACCATATACCCACCTAATCATGAAGGTAGTCAGATCTAGATCAGGGGAGGTCATCGTGCCTCTTCAGTCATCCTTCATCAGCCTCACAATTCAGTACAATGGCCCCTGTGGGATGTACCTCAGCAGACACCTCCAACAACTGGAAAGACCCCAAAAGTACCCCACCAGGAGGATCAAAGAGCTCAAACAGATGCCATGTGTTGCCTGATTAAACAAACTGTAGCTCCACACAATGCCATACTGCCTGCCCAGAGGCAATCTGTGCCTGATGTATAAAGCCATGTCCAAGCTGGAATCAATGAACATTCTGCACCTTGTACAATCTGAATGCCAGTGAGCTATGCACATGAGAGACCTGAACCCCAGCACTGACATACATAGGACATGCTGCAGTGACTGATCCATAACCCAGAAGCTCACTCCACTCTTGAGTAAACTCCCAGTACAGGTTAGCCAGAGAGTCCCTCATTGACTCTCCTCAACAGGAATCATGATGACTGGCTGGGAGATGGTAGGTTTACCCGGGGTATCACTGTTATTTCATGGGTAGACAGAGGCATAGTATACTAACCTTGAAATATGTCATGTCAAAATCCAGTTACAATGTGTGTTGAAGGACAAACACACTCTCTGACTAGCAGTAGAAATGGCCTAGGGCACATCACTAGTGTTTGTCAATATCCACCCAAGTTGTGGAATACACCACCTATGTTGGACAAGCCTGGTTTAAGTAGTCCATATCCGAAACAAAATGCAGCATGGTCATATGTGCACAACTGGTCCTTAACCAGTCTGGTGTGCTCACTATGAATATTTAAAGCAGTGATAGGACTGAAACCCAGGATACTGTCCACCACAGTGAAAGTACTGAACCAGTACACTATACAATATTACAGTGTATGGTCAGTATGAAAGGATGTTGACAACTGTATGCAAACTATCCCATGGAAACCCTGCAGGCACAGTATAATCCCTGTCGGGTTCAGACACAAAGCAGTTGGGCAGTATGTACACAACATGACTCCCAACACAGAACTATAAATGTGAAATATTGTTGAAGTTCACACGCAACCACAAATGTGGTGGACTGCAGATCTGAACATGGAAAGCACACACTGGGCATGCTCGCACACTTTGATAAATGAGACATATGTCAGGCAACAAGCCATGGAGTATGCCTGAACTGGGCATGCTCACACACTTAGGCCATGTCTCAGTTTAGCAGTCAGCCACACATATCTGGTATTTGTATGTGTTAAACCAGGAACCAACCACAATACAACAATCTGTCCAGTGCACACAGTTAAATGACTACAGAGAGATAAGTTGTACATAAAAACAGGGAAAGCTATGGCAATAAAGACCTGCAAACAGTTTATCAGCAACAAATATTGTGCATCTGAAAATTAAACATATGGGTGTAGAGGTCAATACTAGGCTGTTTGCCCTAGGGAATACAAGCTTAGCCAGAGTGTGCTTGGCATCTGCCTCCCCAGTACAGTAGGCTACTGTGCCTCTGTAAAGTAGGTCACAGAAGGCACCATTTCAGGCTAGTGTGCTGTGCCTCTGTCAAGTAGGGACACAGTGGAGATCCCAGGGGTTGAATTTGCAATGTCACATCCATGTTTGAATCCTGAAAATGCTCAGTGTGTGTGTTTGGGTGAGGGGGGTTAGTGTGTGTGTAATTCTGTATGACAGAAATGTCCCTTTTGCCAACTAGAAGAACACACTGCATGATGCACATTCCTCTTTCCAAACACTGATGATGTCATCACCTTATAAGTACAGCAGGAGAAGGGAAACCTCCAAGTAATGCGAATAGCACGCTCTGCTAATGCGTCTCTCTCAAGTGTCATAACATAATTAGATAGAGGTTTAAATCCTGCAAATGCTTAGTGTGTGTTTGGATGAGGAAGGTTAGTGTGTGTGTAATTCTGTGTGACAGAAATATCCCTTTTGCCAACTAGAAGAACAAACTGCATGATGCACATTCCTCTTTCCAAACACTGATGATGTCAGCACCTTATAAGTACAGCAGGAGAAGGGAAACCTCCAAGTAATGCAAATAGCACGCTCTGCTAATGCATCTCTCTTAAGTGTCATAACATAATTAGATAGAGGTTTAAATCCTGCAAATGCTTAGTGTGTGTTTGGGTGAGGAAGGTTAGTGTGTGTGCAATTCTGTGTGACAGAAATGTCCCTTTTGCCAACTAGAAGAACAAACTGCATGATGCACATTCCTCTTTCTAAACACTGATGATGTCAGCACCCTATAAGTACAGCAGGAGAAGAAAAACCTCCCAGTAATGCGAATAGCACGCTCCGCTAATGCATCTCTTTCAAGTGTCATAACATAGCTAGGTAGGGGTTTGAATCCTGCAAATGCTCAGTGTGTGTGCAATTCTGTGTGAAAGAAATGTCCCTTTGGCCAACTAGAAGAACACACTGCATGATGCACATTCCTCTTTCTAAACACTGATGATGTCAGCACCCTATAAGTACAGCAGGAGAAGGGAAACCTCCCAGTAATCCGAATAGTATGATCCGCTAATGCATCTCTCTCAAGTGTCATAGCATAATTAGATAGGGGGTTGAATCTTACAAATGCCATGTGTGATTTTGTCACACAGTTTGTCCATGTGTGTGAGGTGTTGCTCTTAATATTGTATGACATAGATCATATCAGTAATGTCAATGCACACATGAGGTATGTGTGTGCCACATAGACATATGTACCTGTGACCTGAAATAGTTCCCATGTGTGAAGCCTGCCTCATGTAATTTTCATTACACAATTTTACGACTGTGGTTTTCTGTGCAGGGGCTGCATTTGGTATGTGAATATACAGTGAGAGTAGTCTATGGTGTCATCTTACCAGTGAGGGATACACTTCTGGTCTGTAGCATATAGTCCACATGTTGGTGATGAACAGGTGCAGCATGTTTTCCCCTCTTGTGGGAGTGGTAACAAGTTGTTCCATAGCAATTGAGTGTATGGATCCTAGAAACTTTACACATAGGGTGTTGGAGCTACAGTAATGCTCCCAGTCTATGTGTGGGTAAATGAAGCTGCCCAATATATTGTTGTTTGGAGACACCTGCAGATATTCATGTATTCTTAAGTAGGCCAAGTGGGATACCTGGGTTTGGGAGTGTGGTGTGTGCCAGGCTATGAATTGGAAGGCAGTCTTACCCACTGTTAGTTGCACATGGATAGTCTCTGATGCTTCGCGCTGTGCCACCAACCTGGAGGTGTGTGTATCTTTGATGAATATTGATACTCCCCCTCCTGTTCTGTTTCGGTGCAAGTTATGTGGACGACAAGCATGGTATGAGGAATAACCTGCCAGTGCTGGTGTGCTTTTGGGGGCCTTGAACCAGGATTCTGTTACTGCACAGATATTGATGTTCTCCATGCTAAGGACAGTTTCCAGTGCATGCATGTTGAGGTTTACACTGTTGGCATTGAGTAGCATTACTATTAGTTTCCTATCCCTTGTGATACCTATGGAGGTGGTCTTGTCTGTTGAGCCTTGCCTAAAAAGGCACTATGGGTGTAGCAAGATCCTTTGCCAATAATCGAAAGCCCATGGGTGACAGGTGCAAGCTGTCCCTAGCAAAGCAGTGTGGCTTGTCGAGCATGTCATCCCAGCCTGACAGGCATTGGATCCCCTTTGAATGACACTGAAACATAAGCCAATTGTCTGAATTGATCATCTTGTCTACATATTGTGGCATCAATTCTTGGTGAGGGTAAGATGCTACTCAAGGCCAGGGTCATACCAGTCTGGGCCACATGCTCAGTAAGCTCCTCTATGTCTCTCAACATGTAGTTCAGGGAGGTACGTCTCAGGTCATTCACACTGGCATGGACACTGACTGAGTTATATTTGTACATGCCTTGGAGTGACCTGTGTGCTTGTGTTATGTGGCAGATCATAGCGCCCGACAATGACCTTCTCCTTGTTCAGTCTGGTGAGCGGGACATCAGTGTGCCTGATGATAGAGGCACCCATCACAAGTGTAGCAGGTGTGTTGTTTAGCCTTACATGCTGTGGCTGTTCGGCACACTGGCTTTGTGAGCTATGTGTTGCACGCGTTCTGTTCTGGGGTAGCGGTTGCTTGTGTGTCTGCTTTGGAGGTGTCTGCTGCATAGGCATACCTTTATTTAGAGACTCCGAGTATGTTTGTGTGTGTTTATTTGTTTGGATTGCTGTCGTGGTAGGTCTATGTGAGACTGGAATTGTAGTGACTGTGGTTTCCTTCTCCTCCTGACAGGTTTTGCCAGTACTGAGTTGAGAGAGCTTAGCCTGCAGTTTGGATATATGGTTGGATCTCTCACATGTGTTGGAATTTGTTGGGAGAAGGAGAGGGTTGTCTGTGTAAATGAGGCAGTTGTAACAATACCTCTGGATTCCCAGATTCACCAGCTGGACCATGGAGGAGATTGACAACTGACCTTTGAACATGCTAGGATAGTATTGTGAATTCCTTTATGATTAACAACAAAAAGGGCCAATGGGGAACAAGGTACACAAGGTAAGTTTGTGAGGGTGTAGTGCTTTTAATTTGTTACTGCTGGCATATATAAATGCTTTAGTGAGCAAGTGCCAGGTAACTGAAATGCAATGTGTTACAGGTAACTTAATTGCATAACTGACAAACACTAACTTTCTGTCAAGTGAAACAAGGACATACGTACAGTAAGCAATGCACATGTCACTAGGGATCCACAGAGGCGCTGTAAAGCTGTGTTTCATGTGGAATTAGTGTTTCAGGGAAATAACAAGCAAACAAGCATACAAACAAAGCTACAATCAGCAGCCATGGATCTAGTCTATGCTACAGCAAACAAGGTGTACCAATTTCAGTAAGAAACAGTTCAAATATGCAGGCACTATAAGCCTTTAGCCAGAAATTCCCAGCTCAGACGGGCAGAGTCCAGCCTCTCCTTCCACAAGAGTGCAGACCATGAACCTTCGTAATGTCAAATAACTGGGCTGAAGCCCAAGTGCTTAAACCAAAACTAATACACATTTATAATGACAGAAACTGAGCCCTCAATCAGCAGTTCCCAACTTAGTAGGCTGTATGCTACCTGTCCTGCCACCACAGTATCCCTGACATTTAATGAGACTCACCTTCTGTCATAGTTAGTTGTGTGTTTTGGGGCTATCAAGCATGGTATGAGGTGTAACCTGGTAGTGCTAGGGTGCTCTTGGGAGTCTTGAACCTGTTGTCTATTACTGCACAGATATCAACATTCTCCATGCAGAGTAGAGGTTGTACTGCATGCATCTTGTGGTTTACATGTCCACCATTGAGTATCATAACTTCCATTTTCTCATCCCCTGTGCTACCTATGTAGGTAGCCTTCTGTTTACAGCCTTACCACCAGAATGCAAAGATGTGCAGACATTACACTATGGTAATTAATAGGGGTGTACCAAACAATACAATGACAATCATACTGTTAATGAATCAGGCATGCTGGGATATACCCACAATGATATCATTACACTGTACAGTTGACAACATGATAAAATTACTACACATCTATGTAGTCACCCTCTGCATCAGCACCATGTTAACCAGTCCTGCATCGATGTTACAGATTGCAGGAGGTGGCACAGTTTCATCATATGCACAGGGTGTGTGCTTGGTATGCCTGAGTCTGCCACTGATACAACCAATCGACATGTATGCGTGTGTGTGTGTGTTAGTGAGGGACAACCATAGAAGATGGGGCAATGTTGATGCAGTGTGTGCGTGTATGTGTTAGCCCTAGGTGTTAGCATTATGCATGTGTGTATGCATGCACACAGTTCCACCTTGTGGCCACCATATATGGGTGTTTGTGGACAGCCACAGATTGTACCTGCCAGGTTGTACAGATCACTGTCTCTGGCCACGGACATGGTACCTGTGCCTGGCAGGGGTGCTACGGACAGTATCAGGTACTAAGCAAGACTGTGTACTGTCATCAGAAGCAGGTGGTTGTTGACTGGAGACATGTCCCTGCTGGGACTGTCCAGAGCCATGTGCACATGGTCTCGTAGGGTGGTCTGATGACAGCACAGACCCAGTATTGCTTGGGCTGGTACTGGCACTATGGGAGCGGCCGCAGGTTTGTTGTCGTCCGCGATGACTGCCAGCTGCTACTGTTGCTGGCATTCGTCCATGTCGATACCTCAACTGTCCTGAGTTGCCCTGGCTCATGGACATGTAGTTGTGGAATAGATCTAATGTGTCCCCCCAACGTTTGTCAATGACCTCGGTGAAATTACGGATGGCAGCTTCAACGTCACGCATAGTGTCATTCATAGCAGTGCGATGTGCTCTCAGCTCCCTCAGACCATGTCTGGTGTACCGTTCCATACGTGACTGTGCCTACATTACAGCCCGGAACATAGCTGAGGTTGAAAGACCTCTGTGGGCACGTCTGACAGGGGCAGTATGACCACGGATGCTCCCACGAGAACCCCTGGACATCTTCCTGTGTGGTACCATGTCAGGACTCTGGCCATGGCTGCTGTGAGGGGATGCATGTGCCACCGATACCACATTACCCTGGTCAATGCCCACTGTATGCTGTCCATCCCCTAGGGATATTGGTGACAATGGATGTATTGGCAGGATGACTGTGCGCATTGATGGGGTTGACAGCTGTGTACTGTCGATTGGCTGACCAACAATGGACCCTGGCACACCTCCCTGTGCCATTACACAGGTATCATCATTATCACTATCACCCATCAGCAGATTCAGGTTCCCTGCTGCACACCACCAGAGCAGCACCAGAACCTGTGAGAAGAAGACAGGAAACACAGTTTACAATGTGTACACAATGTTACCACACATGCGCACATGCACACATGCGCACATGCACACATGCGCACATGCCCACATGCACCCATGCACACATGCGCACATGCACACATGCACACATGCACACTCCTCATTACATGAGATACAAACACACAGACACAGACACACCTGCAATCACACACACATAGCAATACCATTTTAGGGTATTATTACTATTACTATCGTTAGTATTAAAGGATTGTTATTACACACTCACCAGCATGGATTGGCTGCCTTGCTGTTACACCAGAGGCACCTGCACAAATAAGACATTCATTGTCAGTGGGCACAACTGTGCCATTGATACTGTGAGTATGATACAGTTCAGTAGTACAACAGTTGGCTTTCACAGGTCTACTGCCGATATTGAGAATATCACTCTTGTACAATAATTACCAGGATAATAGCTGCAAACACAGTACACACACCTCATACATGCATAAACTACCAGTGTAGAGAACAGTCAACTATAGATATGGCATGTTACCTGCATGCTCGAAGTCCTCCTGCTGGGTGGCTCCAGCCTCCATCATTACAAGTGTGTGGATGTTGTTATTGTTGGGCTGGAGCCACAACACTTAGGAGGAGCCCCTCCAGTCTGGTGAGGGGGGGGGTGTATAGCTGCCCCACCACCTGTGACAAGCTGTTGCCTGTGGATATCAGATGTACGCTGACAAACATTTCTAATTAAATCACTGCAGTGATGGCGTACCTGATCATATGTCCAGTTGTACATGCCTATGTCATTTACCCGACGGACAAGGTCTTGCCACAGTGCAGCCCTCTCCTGCTGGTTCTGGCTGGTGCGGGAAAAGAGTGTGGCAAAATCCCACACCAGGCTCTGGTGTATCTCCTCTTCCTCTGCAGCAGAGTACATGGGATTGCGCTGGTGCACCATTGCCCTGGAAGGAAAAAAGAAATATGTGAACAAGTGATATGGCACACATAAAACTCTATTGTAGTGATATCACTGAACTGCCATATATAGCATCTGTCTGTCTATTGGGGATACACATGTAAATGACTACATATCAGTGCTCAGCCGACAAATATGTGACAGTGCCTGGCACACTCCATACAACAAACAAGTATACTCCAGCAGTCAGCACACTGTTTGAGGTCCAATGCACAGCCTCACACTGGGGGTTTGTATCAAGGTAATGTATGGGGAACATTGTCAACCCATGCAATGCATGCAATGCACAGTACAAATGTCACTGGTAATGCACCGTAGTCTTTGTTGTCATAACCATACCTACACCACAGTCACATACAGGGAACCACAGCACAGCATATGGCAATGTAGTATGTTTGTATCCCAATACCTGACACATCTTTCTCTGGCCTCACACCAAGTACACACACTACCATGACAGACACAAAGTCATGCTGAGCAATCACACCATTACAGACTTTGCACACAGTCAGTGGCACACTCATTCCACCTCACATAGTTGGTATTGCAATGAGTACATGTGTGTGTGCATTGTGTCATAGGCAGGTAGTATGCTATTGGGCCTGGACCTACAGCAGCATACTGTTATGCTACCCTTGCCCCTTGGGACACATGTAATATGGTTGTACTTGCTCCTGTCAAACAGTTACACAGGGTGACTCATATGGCATACTACCTATCTGCATAACATTCAACCGGGGTATATCTGACATCTACTAATGGGGAGCCTTGCTTCTTAATGCTGGGTGGTTTACTCCAGGGTATGGCTTATTTGTGGGTAGGAACCTGTACCTACACCATGTGCTCTTTACTGCGGTGCCAAGGATGACAGACATAGGTCATTTATGCTGGGGATATTGTGAGGTGTTACCATGGTTGTTGGACAACTGTTATGGGTGTGGCTTAACTATGTATATCCAGCAGTGGTAACCTCTGTGTCGGTAGTTTGAGAGGCACTCTATCTGTGGTTTTGTCAGTCACTCTGCATAGGTAATGTGTTTGAGGGCATTATCACTGTTTGTTAGGTATGACTGTGTCCTTCTCCCTTTCTGTAGTTGTCATGGGAGGTACATACCATGTAGGACATTGTGAGGTGTAGAGGGGTACAGTGACCTACATTTCACTAGCTGACACACCATTTCTGCTGACATGTACCATGTACAGGTATTACAAGACTGGTGTGCCCATGTGAATATCAAAGGGGAGGCTATTGTACACTTGTTTCCCATGTTCCCTCCTGACACATCCAGTAGTAGGCAGGCAACCACATATGTGGTGGTTAGTGGTGTAAGTGTTTTGGAATGAGGTATGGTACTCCTGTATCCACACTGGTGTTCAGTACATGCCTTTGTCACCAGGCACCTGTTGCAATACATCTGCACACATGTGCCTCTCTCAGTATATATATATATATATATATATATATATATATATATATATATATATATATATATATATATATATATATATATAGAGAGAGAGAGAGAGAGGGGGGAGAGAGATAGAGAGAGATATTCATATACATACATATCTGTAGACATTCATATCTGTCTGTATATGTGTATGTATCTATATATATCTATATATGTATGTGTCTATTACATAATATATGTATATACATATTCTATCCATCTATCTATATATGTTCATAGGTTCATAGGTAGGTACTAGGCTATCGGCCCTAGGGTGCATACAAGCCTAGCCAATAAATGTACCCTGGCTTTTGCCACCCAAGAAAGGTATTTTCCTATGCCCCTGTTGAGCATAGCCACAGAAGTGATCCCCGGGGTGAAATTCCCATTTCCCATCCAATCATCAAGATCTTTCTTGAAGAGTGCTAATGAGGAGCTCTGTTTGACATAGATAGGTAGTCTGTTCCAGAGTATGGGAAGTGCCTGGGACAGGACTCTATCCCTCCAGCATGTTCTGTTTATTGTGGTGACAAGGTTAAGGTCCCTAGATCGTGTAGTTCAGAGGGATTGGGATTTCTTTAAGTGGAGCATGTCCAACAGCTCTAGGTTTGACATAGCTGTGTATGTTAGGCAGAGATCACCCCTGAGAAGGCGATATGCCATGGAGTCAAGCTGTAGTTTTTTGAGACGGTCTGCATAGGGCATCTGTTTGAGGCCAGTAATCCTCTTTGTGAGGTATTTCTGTGGTCTTTCCAGTTGTTGTAGTTGTCTTGTGAGGTACATACCAAAAGGGGCATTGTACTCTATAATGGGTCTAATAAGTGATGAGTTGAGGGGAACAATGACCTCTTTTTTCTGGATGGGAATCCTTTTGTGATGAGATGAGCCACGTAGAAGGATTTCCCGACCACTGTGGCAATGTGATTATCAAAGGAGAGACTACTGTCCACCTGTATCCCATGGTCTATTATCACATTTTTGGCATTAAGTAGACTACCAGCTATGTGGTAGTTCATGGGTACAGAGTTTTTACCAAAGGGGATGACAATACACATTTTGCCATTGAGCTTCAGGCCATGGCTTTGACACCAGGTATCTGTCTCAGTGAGGCCCTTTTGTAGTTTGCCCACATCATTTGGAGTTGCGATTATGGCTCCTAGTTTGCAGTCATCTGCAAACTTTGTTAGCCAAAGACCTTCTGTGTTGGCCTGCACTTCAGAGAAGTAGATACCAAACAGGAGAGGACCCAGGACTGAACCCTGTGGTACTCCACTTGTCACTGGTCTGATGTCGGATTTGGAATACGCTACTTTCACAGTGTGGGTTCTGTCCGTGAGCCAGTTGGCAACCCATCTTATGACATAGGGATTTATACCTAGTTTAGTGTGCTTATCTATAATTCCAGAGTGGGGGATGGTGTTGAAAGCCTTGGCGAGATCTACATAAGCTGTGTGAACCATTTTACCATCATCTATGGCTTTGGTGACTGCTTCAAAGACGTCAATCAGGTTTAGGAGACATGATCTGCCTTTTATAAATTCAGACTGAGTAGGGTCCAGAGTTTGGAGATTACCAATGTCTTTGTTTATGAGTTCCATGATGATACATTCCATGGCCTTGCAGACCAGGCTCGTCAGGCTAATGGGGCAGTAGTTACCGTGGTCCATTGTGGCTCCCCCTTTGTGGAGTGGGATGTGTTGTGGTGCACCATTCAGTGGGTACAAAGCCTGAGGTGAGGCTATGATTGAACAAGGTACTGCGATAGGGTGCCAGTTCATTCAGTAGTTCATGTAGAACGCAGCCTGGTATATTGTCAGGTCCCATGGATGCTGTGTTCTTGGCTTTGGAGAGTGTATTTATTACCTGTGCAGCCGTGATTATAGAAACTTTACATTCTTCCAGTATAGAGATGGGCCCTCTAGGGGGTGAGAGGGGGGTAAAGTTAGCACTGAATCTATCTGCCAGGATGTTGGCAATATCAGTTGGTTCTGTATATTTAGTGCCATTATGCTGTAACTCAGAGCAGATCTGAGTGTTCCCATTTAGATTCTTGACATAGCTATAGAATGCTTTGTGGTTGTCTTTAGAGTCAGTGGCAATTTTATTTTCGTATAGCTTTGGGGGATTTTATGAGGGATCTCAGCTTCTTACTGAGGTTGACCAGGGAGTTCCTCCAGTCATGGAAATTTACTTATTTTTGCAACAGTTTCTTTCTTCTGTTGTAGAGTTTGTTTATGGCAGAGGACCACCACACTGGCTTCCTTTGTCTGGAGGATAACATCTTGGTTCTATTAGGGATAGCATGATCCATGCACTCGTGTAAGTGCTTATACAGTGCATTTGTGTAGGATTCGGCAGTCATACCTCTACTGTCCATCGGCATGGGTGTCATGAAGTTTAGCACTTCTGTCTTAAGAAGTGTGAAGTTGGCTTTTGAGAAGTTTGTTACGATGGTTTCCCTAATTGGGGCTGGGGGTGGGATGTGGATGTCTAGGCTGATTACCTTGTGGTCGGATATGACCAACGAGGAATTGACCTCTGGTGTGGAACACCGGTTTCCCATGTTGGTGATGACCAAGTCTGGGATATTGCTGCCCCTGGTGGGGGTGTGAATAAGTTGATCCAAGGCATTGGTATTTATGAATTCTAGAAAACGTTGAGCAAAAGAGTTGGTACAGGAGTAGTTTTTCCAGTTAATGGTGGGGTAGGTGAAATCGGCCATTATTAGGGTGTTGGGTTTTACCCAATACTTTCCAGTGTATCATGAAATGAGGGGTGTGAATCCTGGGGCATGGTGGTGGGTCTGTAGCAAGCTTCAATTTGGATTGCGGTCTTGCCCAGAGTTAGTTGCACTTGGATAATCTCAGATGCATTATGCTGTGCAACTAGCCTGGAGGTGTGGCTATCCTTAATGAATATGGACACGCCTCCACCTTTAGTGCTTCTTTCTGGGTTAGGTGGCCAAAAGGTGTGGTATGAATTGAAGCCTGGTAATGCAGGGGTGCTCTCTGGAGCTTTGAACCAGGTCTCTGTCACTGCACAGATGTCACAGATGTCACCGTTTATGGTGGTGAATTTGTCATTTGAACCTTGCCTGACAAAGGCACTTTAGGGGTGGCAAGAGTCTTAGCCAGTATCCGGAATCCTGAGGGCGACAGGTGCAGGCCATCTCTGGCAAAGCATCATGGACTGTCGATCATGTTGTCCAAGGCAGACAGATGCTGGATCCCCTTAGAATGACACCAGAAGCTTAGCCAATTGTTGAGGTCAATCATTTTGTCCTTGTACTGTGGTATCATTCTGAGTCTATCTATTTCTATATCCCTCTCTATCTATGTATACATATATGCATATTATATATAGATACATATATAAATATACATACATATAATATATATATATATATATATATATATATATATATATATATATACCTTTTTATTTACACATACGAATACACACACTAACATACTGCTAAACATTCATTACTGTACAATTGTATGTTGCACTACAACCTACATTGATATGTGCACATAGCATCCTTCACATACATATGTATGTCCAACCTTCACTAACAATTGCAGTATGTCGCCTGCCCTATGCACATCTTCATATATATATATATATATATATATATATATATATATATATATATATATATATATATATATATATATATATATATATATATATATATATATAGACTGCTAACACATATGGAGGGTTCACAGTATGTAGACTATTACATTGTTAGTTTACATTACCTTTGTTGGACACTGCTATTTTTGATGGCTTGCTGCTGGTTAGCCTGCTGTTCTGTATTGTTTTATTTTCGGCTGTCTGTGTCTCTTATTCATTTTTTTTTTTTTTTTCCTCTCTCTCTCTCTGTCTCTCCCTCCAGCTGTTGCAATGAAAGTATTGCATGTGTGGACTGGGAGTACAGGCTGCTTTTGTAGGTATATGCGGATGTGCATGTGATGGTCTCTGCACCAATTGTTAGCCAGCATTTGATAATTGCATGCAGCCTGCTGTGTGGTAATTGCAGTTCTCACTGTGATTTCAGGACAGTGCTATAAGATGTTAGGTGAGGTAGGCGTAGCCCTTTCAGGTTTTCAAGGTGGGGACCATACTGGTATGCTGTGGACACTGTTGTGTGAGCGTAAAGGTTGGTATGTCTCTCATACTTCAGGCTGTGTTGTAGGCACTGACATGCATGTTGTACTGACACCTGATTATTGCTTCCTCCAGTTTATTCTTCTCAGTGTGTATGTTAACTGACACCTAATAATACTAATACTGTTTAAATGGGAGTATGTGCTTTCCTGTGGGACTTGTGGAGTAACTGGTTTACAGCAGTGGCTCTTGCAATTTGTTGCTATGGCTTTACTATTTAGCCTTTACATTCACTCATTGAAGGCCTGCTAGGTGTCTTTACTGGAATGTGTTGCTATGGTTTTCCTATTTTCCATTCACATTCACTCCTTGCAATGCTTGCTATATTTCTTTCAGCAGCAATTCCTTATATGTTTGTTCTGATTTGGTGGTACTGCATGCAGTCTGGTCTGGCCAAGGTGTGGGGCTTGACACCTACAAGGGTATTTTATTTTGCTGCTGAGCAGTAGTGGCGCCTTGTACTTTGTACTAACAGTTATGGATAGCAGACACATGCAGTGCTTGTAAACTGCTATACTGTCCTTCTGTTATTAGTTGGATACCTCCTTTGATATTTGTGGGTTGTACACCTACATGTGGGTGTGCTTGTGGAAGCTATTCTACAGCTATTCACAAAGTGTGTGACAGCAGACAGAATGATATGCCTGTGAGTTTGTGACACTTGCAGGCCTCAGATGCTCTCAGGTGTATCTTTTATCAGCCTCAGGGAATGGTTCATATCAGTGGGATACACCCGTGATATATTTCAGATATTCTGCAGTTGTGACTGTGGGGTATTTTGAGCATATGTATTAATAAACCATTTCTGGCATGCAAGTAGTGCATACTTTCAGTAGTTGACAGTTACCATTACGTGGGACAAAACACCTTTCTGCCTACTGTTAGTACATTTCACAGGGAGTCAGTGGGGCACAGTTAACATTTGTTTTCATATCAGGGATATCCCTGTAAGTCAGTCACAGTTGCGAGGTCTGGCCTCTTACCTGTTCAAATATGGCAGTGTTTATCCTGCTCTGATAGTGTCTGTGGTTTGCAAGATGCTACTGTCACATTATTACCTACTAGCTACTAACTAGCATGGCTGTTTCTCTTATCACACTAATGTTATACAAATCCACAAGAATTAACAGTAAAGATACAAGAAAAGCTTTGTGTAATAGCCTTCCTATATTCCCTTTACATTCAGTCCTACTATTTCATGATATATTGCTTTCAGCACAAAGTTCTTGCATATCAGTCATGGCTTAGTGGTAAGTCATGCAGACTAGTGTTTCCAAGGTCCTGGGTTTGAGACTGACAGAAGAATTTTATTTTGCTGCTGAGCAGACTACAAGCCTTGTCATTCAGAGTGACTAAGGCACTTTTAAGCAGTTGTAAGCGGGTTAGCGCTGGTTTGCACTGTGCTCACGCATGCGGACTGTCGCTTAGCTTCGCTCACACATGCTTAGCTAAGCACACACAAGTCCACAGCCGCTTACTACTGCTTAAAAGTGCTTACTCTCGCGCACACCCACGCTAATTTCTTTGAAAGAAAAGAAAATGGGGAGATAGGAAAGTGGTGAAAAAGGGGGCACAAAGAGGGTAGGACAGTAGGAAAACAAGCTCGGGATTTGCAGGAAGGATGTAGGAAAGGCCCATAGCTGCCCATTTCTTTATCAGCAACAGCTGTGCATATGTCTGTAATTTGGTGTGAAATTTGAAACCTTCCACCCCTGAGAGAGGGGTGAGGACAACAAAATATGTTGTACAGCCAATTGTAATTACCACTTCACATGTCCAGCAGACATGTCTGCAAAATGGGCAGCTATGTATGGGGCGTAATTTTTTTGCGGGAACAGAGTGCCCTTTTTTTTTTTTTCAGGTGAGAGTGGAATGTGAGGTACAGGAAGTAGGTATATTTGGGGAGGTAGGTAGGGGAGGTTAACAGACAAGACAAGCAAGACGCATACAGGGGCGGAGTATGACACATGTGGGGGGGAAACACAATTGACGGGGACGGATGTTGGGATATCGCAAGCCCATGAGCCCACAGATGGCAACAGTGGAACTAAGATCCCCACCCATGGGCAGTTGCCACTGTGCCTTCACAGCCCAGGACAGGGCTGTGCTGGGGGCTGTGTAGGACGGGCAGCAGGGACACCCGTGAGTTGTGCCACCTGAGCCTCAAGCTGGCGTAGGGGTTCAAGCACAGAATGCCTGATCTCGCTACGCACCACAGACCGGACACTTTGGAGGGTGAGTGGACGGTCTCCTCTGGCCACGCTTGCAGAGGGGGGATGAGCCCCATCCCCTGCAGCGCTTCCACCTGAAGGTGGCACAGGGCCACCGGAGCAGGTTCCAGCCTGGGCACTAGTGCCAGGTGCACTCACCAGCTGAGGTGGGAGAGGTGGGTCCGCTGGAACCCGCCTTCCCTGTTGTCCTATGTTTAGAAATATTTTATGACATTTTGGGTTAGTAACAAACAATACCATTCAAAATTAGTTGTAACAGCATGCATCAGTATTCCCATTAACCAAACACCCATGAATTCCAAACATTGAACAGCAAGCATAACACATGCATATTTTGAACAACAGTACACAATCCAACAGCATGCAAGGTCGATTGATGGCAACAGGCCATCAGGTTTGGATATGTGAACAGGGCACATGCAGCAACATACATGCAAATATAAACCAAACGTTGATGGTAAGTGAGGGAGCACAGCAGATCAATAAACCAGAATTCCTTACTGAAATAAAGACTTTAATCCACACATCTAATAACGACAACCATATGATGCTGCAGCTGATGAGCGCTTTCACTCACAAAATGAGTTTCTTCAGATCAAAAATGCTGCTACCCATAATGCCCATATATATACAAATACAACAACAATCAATTGACTGTCAATTAATAATTAAACTTCTATGACGTAATAAAACCATTAAAACTCAAGCATTTGTTAAAACATACTACTATAATAAACGCATATAGTTTATACAAACTGATTAAATAATCATAAAAACTTTGTAGTTATAGAGTTTATACAAAGTGATTAAATAATCATAAAAAATATGTTTAAAACTTCTAAAATATCAATCATTTCTGTATGTATGCCAACGTATATGACAGTTGAAGCATAACAAAACAATTAATCAAAGTGTCAGCATCTAAGCAGCAGTGTTGTAGTTCCTATATAGAGTGCTTAAACATATTACACTACATTATTTGTGCTTAATGTTTATATTCCTTCTCTTCTTCAGAGCTGGTTTTATTGAAGCTCTCTCATTTAAACCAGACCCCCTGTCAGCCCTCAGTCTCGTAATCCACTTACTCTCCCTATCTTCTGTGTGGTTCCTTATGTCACCACCTCTAATACAAGGTTTAATCATTTCTAAAACCCTGAAAAGGAAAGTATGTGTATTCCCTAACTCTACTACGTGTTTGGCCAGTGCATTCCTTGTATTGTCTTTTCTCATATGGTATACATGTTCACGTATCCTATCCTTCAACTGTCGATTTGTCTTCCCCACATAGAACGCATTGCATATCTGGCATACTGCCAGATATACAATGTTCATGCTGTTACATGTTGCATCCACTTGGGTTTTGAACTGTATGCGGGAATCAGGATGTGTGAATAGTGTACTACTATCAATATATACACACTGGTTACAATGCCTACAAGCCTTCGTATAACAGGACACAAATCCTTTCACATCCTTCTTGGAATAGCATAAAAGTCTTCTCAAATTTAATTTGTTCCTGTATAAGAAACTTGGTTCATTCCCTACCACCTGTCTGATCCCATCGTCTGTACATAATATAGACCAATGCTTGTTAAATATGTCCTTAAGATTTCTATTATCACTGGTGTATGGTAGTGAAATCCTAACAGCATTGCTGGCAGTTCGTTCATCGTTGTCTAACACAGGTCTAGGTCCATAATATGGTGCTGCTCTATTCTGCCTCAGCTCATGCATATCACTCAATTGTTTTCCAATTTCTCTGTCACTATAACCTCTATATTTGAGTCTATCTTCCAAATCATTCATACCTACTTCAAAGCCTATCTCAGTAGCATTGAGTCTAGAGACACGCATGCCTTGTCCTCTGATTATATTATGGAATATATGACCAGGATGCATGCTGTCTCTCAATAGTATGGTGTTACGATGGCATGGCTTCCGATATACCCCTGTATTCAACAATCCATTGTCCATTTTCTCAATGAATAAATCTAAAAATTCTAACCTATGAGTAGAATGATACATTGTGAACACTAGGTAATTAGTTAAACCATTGATCATTCCATGAAATTCATGTAGCGAGTCAACATCTCCTCTCCATAGCATAAAAACATCATCTACGAAACGTTTGTAGAATATAGTAGATCGTATAAATTCATTAGTTCTAAATAGTACTTCATTCTCCCAATGTGCCAAGAACATATTGGCATAACTGTTTGCGCATGGCGTACCCATGGCAACTCCCTCTTGTTGTTTGTATATTCTCTCATCAAACATAAAAACATTGTTCTCAAGTACAATGTTTAACAAGTGTGTCAATAGTTCTATGTGACTTGGTGTGAACGTGCTGTTATCCATTAGGTATTGCCTAATATATCTGATGCCCAAGTCATTGGGTAGTACTGTGAATAGTGATTGAATGTCAAACGTAACCAGTATCAGCTCATCACTATTTATCTCACTTCGCATGCAGTCATAAAGTTCAAGTAAAAACTGCTTGGAGTCTCTGAGTATAGTCGGATTCATATTTAACACAGGACGTAGATGTTTCTCTATATACACAGATATATGTTCAGTGACCCAACCCTGGCCTGATACCACTGGCCTCATTGGTGGGTCACTGAAACTTTTATGTATCTTTGGAAAACCTTGTATCACAGGAATGAGTGGATTTGGAATCGTGAGATATTCAAATAACTCTTTGTCAATGATTGTGCCATTCAACATATCCTGTAACTCATTCCCTATCTCCAATACAATGCTTCTCACTACAGAGAGATCAATCCCTAGGTAAAATTTATCATTCAGTAACTTCATCATTGCTGAGTGATAGGATGTGGTGTCCATCACCACTACTTGACCTCCCTTATCTGCTGGTCTAACTGTGATCGCCTTGTTTCTTTTTTTATATATACATGCAAATATGTTTGAACCAACAGGACAAATGTCCATAGCAATTGATTGTGAATACACATACCCGATTTGTTGTGGAATGGCATTATTTGTGAATATAGGGTAGGGTGAAGAAATATTTCATTAACAACTTCAACTACATATACATATGCTGTACATCTCTAGTAGCTGCAGATATATATACCCTACAGGTCTTAGTACAGTTTCCTATATGTAACCTTAGGAATGTTGGTGATGGGACTGTTACTGCTACATTAATATACATTGCATTTTTATTCATACACATTTCATATCTGGCTATGTTCAGGTACAGCATCCTGTTACATTTCATTTATATGGCTCTAGACAACTGTGGATGTTCATTATTTCATACAACCATACTATCTCCATATTGCAAGGGTACAGCAACATATACAAATTGTGGGACAGACACATTCCAGCTTCAGTACTTTATTTCAAACATTTCACTTTTTGGTTGTGGTTGTCTCATTCATTTCATTATGTACTGACTGCAGTATACTTTATTCAGAAGTTATAACAGCTTTCATGGTCGATTCATACCCCTTTCTCACACTTTCACTTGTTTTAATTTTTCAATTCAAGATGGTATTTTATTCTAGGCGTTATTAACATGTCATACTTGATTACAACAATCCTTTCCAACAGACTCACTTGTTTCATATGGCAGATTTTCTAAAGGGATGTATTTGACACATGTCTATTATCTTTAGCTTGTTTACCACTGATTTTCAGGCTGCTGCAGGTTATCTGATATTACACTTCAGGTGGTTAATCACTATTTCAGACGTGTTTACTTTTTATTTCTGGATTACAGGCTGCATCACTTATCTAATCATACAGTACTAGCAGAATCTTTCTTCTAGTGTTATTTGAACTTTATTAATATGTAACTACAGTGAACTCTTTTACAAGCTGTCTCACTTATATTGTATAACAATTACAGAAATATAATTACTAACCTGCCTGGTGGCACAACCGCTCCAGCCTATCACCATAGGCTCGCCGATTCGCGGAACGCACACCTGCAGCTGTAATATAAATGAAGTAATATTGGAATATACATCTCCATAATATCAGCTAGGATAATTCCTTACATACATAATTACATGGATACTTAGTAGTGGGACGTTGGACATTTGCCGGGCCTCCTGGATCCAATGGTTCAGTTGGTCCTGCTTCCATCTCTTCAGGTCTGCATGGTGGTGACGGACCTGTTCACCAGTCTTTGGTATGCCTGTGGCACTGGTGAGATCATGTGCCAACTGGTTCCATCCTCTGCCTTATATGCACCCCACAGAACCTGGCCCTGCATGAGTTGAGCCTCATGATCGTGGACTGGGAGCCAAACCATGTATTTGGACTCCTCAACACCCCACCTCTGTGCTCGAAAGTGACTACCCTCTCCTACACCTGCCATCCTGACTGCAAATAGGTTCCACAATCAGCTATGCTGTGTATTCCTGCCTATGGGGCTTATATATGCCGTTTTTCCCGCACTTATCTGTGATTGGCCATTTTGGAATTGTATCAGCTTCACAAAACCTGCTTTGTCATGCTTCTATTTCCATTCATTCCTATATATATGCTAATACTGCATTTTTCAGTACAGCTGTCATGGCTTAGTGGTTCAGTACTTTGACTATGATGCACAGTATCCTGGGTTCGAGCCTGGGCATTGCTTTTTATTTTACTACTGTCTAGACAGGCTAGGAGGTGTGTCTGTTTAAAGCGGCTTTGATATAGGTTGCTCAACGTTACCCGCCGGTAAGCCGGTTGGTGCGCTGCACAGCTCCGTGCAAATGGGTTACGCTGGTTAACACCTTATTTGGCTATGAGCACGCATATTATGCTGTGTGAAATGTTGCGCAACTATGGGCACACACTTTCTGCGTGTTAAAGCACTGCTCAACTCCGGGCACTCAAATTACACCTGTTAAACCACTGGTTACCTGCGGGCAGACATACTCAGATTGTTAGAGCGCTGCTCAGCTTTGGGCACTTATAAAATATTTTATTTTTTTATTTTGTCAGATGTCTTTATAAAAACATGGCCCATTTCATTACATTTTACTTAAATTATAATTGTATATATATATATATATATATATATATATATATATATATATATATATATATATATATATACATATATGTCAGGGGATTGTTTCGTGCTTATTTCACTAAAAATAAAAAATGATGTTGTTGGGGATCGAACCATGACTACATCCTCTTTGGCCGACGTCTCTGCCACTATGCTATTGCTACTTGGCTTATTTTGCATATTTAGAGCTTATATACTTTTTCAATGACTGCTAACTGTGGCTGAGCGAAGGGCACACCCGCGCAAATGAGCGCAATTACGGGCAAACATTTTTGAAATTTAAAAAAAAATTAAACTGTTCATTTTTACGTTTTACATTTCAGTTGGGTTAATAGTCTGTAGGGGCATGTGTGTTGTTGTGTTTCTTGACATTTCCGCGGACTCGCTCGTGGGAGTTTCCTTTTGGGACTGTGATTCTTCTGGGGACGTATCCCTTTGCAGGTCTCGCCATGCGGACATGCCCCCTACATTGCTACATGGACCGTGTTAGCCTAGGGTGTGATTCAGCATGCTCTCATGAATATGCATGGCATGCTGACATCACCCCACTTAACCGCAGCCTCCGTGTAAGACTTGCTAACTCTTACATGGAGTCTTCATGAATCCTGCAGAGAGACAAATAAATACTAAAGCAATTAATATAAATTTAAAAAAAGTAAAAGAAACAGCTTTTGACAGACAGGCCTGTCATGGTAAAGTCACTGAATTCTTGAAGTCTCAGACTTGATTAAACAACAATAACAACTTAAATGACATGCAGGGCATATTAAAACATTGCAGGATTGTGCAAAAACACATCTAAAATAGGTTATTGTATGGTTTAACTAAAAGAAATTTTGAAAAAGCATAATTAGAATGGTTTCTACAATTTCCATTTCCCAACAGGTGAAGCAGTAAGTTTCCTACTTGCCAGTTGAATGGTCCTCCACATGTCAGCACTGAAAGGTCAACAGCATTTTGTAATGGTGGTTAGACTCAGAGAAGACAGAAAAAAGTAATTGTATTTGTGTAATTTGGCAGTTAGTGATGTATGAGTGTGTGTGTGTGTGTGTGTGTGTGTGTGTGTGTGTGTGTGTGTGTGTGTGTGTGTGTGTGTGTGTGTGTGTGTGTGTGTGTGTGTGTGTGTGTGTGTGTGTGTGTGTGTGTATGTATATATAGACGAGTCTACTTCAGAAAGTCGACCGTTCAGAATGCCGACTTTCATATGGCCGACACCATATGATCGACATTCCGAAAGACCGACATCCTGAACTAGCACCATTTACCTACGTGTAAACACAGTAAAACTGTGTTATGCAGGGAGGCAAGCCCGCCTGCACCTCCCACACCCCCTGCTACTTAAATATTCTCACTCCAAGATCACACCTCAATGCAGGAAAGAAGAATCCCCCAGTCCTGCACTGTAGTGGGATCTCTGCTATCATTTGTCAGCCTTTCAAACGTTTGCTCATATGGTGTCGGCCATATGAGTTTCGAACATTTGAAAGTTCATACAAATGAAGGGCTCCCATATAGATATAGATATATATAGATATAGATACAGATATATATAAATATATGTATATATATATATATATATATATATATATATATATATATATATGGGTTCACTATAGAATCCCAAAATATTGAAATCCCGAATTTCAGTATTTCAAAATTCTATATCATAAACCTTTAAATACCGAAACCCCATAACTGCAAAATTTAAAACCATGAAACTACAGTGCAAATATACCACACACATACACAGAATCTCCCCCCACAATCAAGCAAACAATCCTATACTACAGACAAGCTGGGGGGCAAGCCCCCCTGCACTCCCCATGTGGGGGGCTGCACACCCCACACCCCCACTTATATATACTAACTCCAAGATCGCACAATCACACACAGAAAAGTAACTCACACTCACACATTTCACAGCCCCTTGCACACACACATCACAGCCAAAACACACATGAACATACACTAAAGCCCCTAATCAACACACTCATATGTACTTACCTACACTTACACCTATGCATTCACACACCGCAACACCCCCTACGTATATATTTTAACTCCGAGATCGCACAATCACACACACAGAAAGGTAACTCACACACGTACACATTTCACACATTTCACAGCCCCTTGCACACACACATCACAGCCAAAATACACACTAACAAACACAAAAGCCCCTAACCAACACACTCATACATACTTACCTACACTTACACTTATTCATTCACACACCGCAACATCAGAAGCTCTGAAATTTGGTATTTTCAATTTCTCGCTTCTGGTGTTTCAGAATTTCAAGGCTTCAGTATTGTAATTTAGAAATACTGAAAGTTGGGATTTCAGTATTTCGAAATTATAAAGGGAACCTGTATATATATATATATATATATATATATATATATATATATATATATATATATATATATATATATGTGTAAAATTTGGGGTGAAGACTTTACCATACAATGCAAAATCATTGCTTTATTGGTTTTGTGTTTTGTAACTTTCAGAGTGTTGCTATTTTCACTACTGACATTTCAAGATTTTAGATGTTTTTGGAGTCAAATAATCATGTGCTGATTAAATGAGAGAATTATTGGCATTAATCCTGGAATTAGTATAGCTCAATGGCTTTGAATGTTTATTGCATCTTCCTATATCAAGAAAAAAAAAACTTGGAGCAAAATTAAGAAAAGCCATAAAATTTGTAACAATCAACAATATTGTACCAGATTTATATGTTCATATGCAATATTACATATGGCATTTTCCTTCTACAATATACTAAATTGTCAGATAGAGTTCAGAGATCAGAAGAATTAGTGAATTAACAAATAGAAAATCAATAGAAGGACAATAAAAGGATGTTTTACAGATGAAGTATTTCACAGCCAAAACTAATCCAGTGCATAAGCCATAATGGTTTTAATATTATCACAGTCCAGTAATGGTACCCTGCAACAAGTATCCACGCTCAAAAGAAACTGAAAGCAATCTTTACAGGAAAAAAAATCCTGCTGTCATAATGCACACTTTAGAAACATTGTTAAGTATGATCAAATTCCAAAGGGAGAAGGAAGATTGGTTATTTACTCCTATGGAAACATAATGTTTCAGGATCACTATTGACACCAATATAATCATTATTATCCATCAACAGTGTGGCATTAAATGTATTTGTACCTATACTAAAATATTTGAGATAATATTTATGCAGTTAAGTGCAGCATATTTAACTGAGAAGCAACAAGAACTGGAAAGGAAGCACTACAATTTCTTTGAGTAATATCTCCTTTACCAATGTTAGAAGAAAAATAAAGAATTTCGGGGATGCACTGTCACTGTCTTGGAAATGCAGATACAGAAACACCTTATAATAAAAGGCTGACGAAACAAAAACATCATTAAGGAAATGCATTAATTTTCTTTTAAAAAAGAAATAAATGGTTTGCAAGGGTTAACATTCAAAGCTAACAAAATTCTAGATCCAAGTCAATTGCTAAGACAAATGATTGAATGGACACGAATGAACTAAGAGCAAGAAGTAATAATGAATTAGCCAACAATGGCGACACATAGAATAAGGAATGGAAAATGTTGCATTGGCAGTGTGTATTGTAGCAATTTAGAAGAAGAGAAGATGTTAATCACTGTATTGTGTTTGTTCTAGGAGTTAAGAGCAGCTTCATCCAATGAGTTGAAGTGGTTCAGATTTGGCTTTCTTTTTCTTTCATTTTTTTAAGTTGTCATCCTATGTGACTGACATTGGTTTGCAACACAAAGGTGAGGAATTCAAAATATTTTTGCATGAGGGATAAGTCTAGAATATAATATTTAGATTCTATATACCGGAGGGATGTTTGATTATGTACAGCTATTGACCAAAATGTTCAAAGTACCCTCCCACTTTATAAGAAATGCAACTTCTTCATAATACTATTTGTCACAGGACAAAATAAATATGAGAGTTATAAAATCATTTTTATTTCATATTGTAGAAAGAAATTTGTAATTATGATTTAAAACTGCATTTAAAGAAAAAAGAATGTAAGATTTTTGCAATAAACTTTATAAAGGCATTTTTACACCCTCCATGCGTCAGCTTCTCATTTGCAGAAAAGATAATGTTAAGGGAGAGTAACAAGCATGTTTTGAAAAGGAGTCAAAAATAGCACACTCAGAACTTTCCTGGAAATCTAGAAATGGCATTCTGTGAAATCAGCTGCAGTAAAGGAAAACACTGATGCTACACAGACAGGGTTTGAAGAGCAACAGGATCATTTAAAAGGGGAATTTTGCAGTTGCAAATAATCATACAAATGTCAAAGTTGTGACTGTTCCACTTAAGTTATCTGTGGAAAATACAACACAGAGCTTGCTTTATATTCTAATGATACAAAGGTTAGTGCAGTACTGATAAATGGGAGGAGGGTATCTTTGTAAACACTTGCAGCAGCTGACATTGTGGTTAGATGGACACTAACTGAGTTGTACAATAAGATTATACAAGATAATAAACCTTAGAGGGTGCAACTCTTATAAAAATACAATAATAACAGTGTTAGCTTAGTCCAAACAGAGGAGGAAACAGAATCTGGGTATAATAAATTTAAGCTGCATCACTCTATGCACTGTGAAATTAATTGGTAAAGAACAATAAATTGTCTTAGCTCAGAATGCAAAAAGTAAAGACATTTGAATTATTATGTACATTTTGGAGGACATAAGGATACAAATCAATTAGGCTGGTAGAAAACATGCAAACATGGTACAGACTTTTTTTTTATAAATGAGTTATAAAGAGACAGAGCATGGAACATGGGAAATGTTTTCCCATTCATTCACACAGAATGAATTATTAGTTATCCAAACCAACATTTCCAAATAGATGCAAAAATACTTTTACTATCATGTTTCTTGAACCAATAAATGAATCAGTTGGCACATGAAGATTAACCCTTTAATCTGTAGTTTCTGTGCTTTTGGGTATTATTCTGTCAGCCCACATTTACATGCTGTGTGACCTTTAGTATGCCACTTAAGCAGACATTGCTCCTGCTTCACCCGTGGAAAGTGACTGTGTGAAGTAGACTTACCTGGTTAGCAAATGGGTATTTTATTATTGTGATGTGTGTGTGTGTGTGTGTGTGTGTGTGTGTGTGTGTGTGTGTGTGTGTGTGTGTGTGTGTTTCAAGATGAAGGGGATCTGGTTTCATACTCTGCTTCAGAATGTAATCATGTGCAGAAGGAATAATTTCCCCAAATTTAATCCTATATATGACTATCTGGCAAACCAAGATTTCTTACTGTCAGTCATGGTAGCCATTTGTTAATAGGCTGAAGCTTTAGGAGCAGTTGGGCAGTACCTGGTTGCACTTGGTGGTCCTGACCAGTTTTTCTTTGCTGGTATTTTTGTCTACTGCAGATACAGACCTAGATTTTGAGTCTAGTGTAACAGGTTTCTGAAAGGGAAATTCAATTAGGTTTGCTAGTTGGATTTTTATGAGTATGGCATTCCCTTATTTTCCATACTAAGAACAGAAGGCAACTGGCTTGTAAAGTTAATATTTCCTGGTGAGATGTCATGAAAGAGTTAATTCAAGAATGTATAAAGCTGTAATGAACTAACGGATCATATATTTGCTTTCTGGAGACTTCATTACCATATGTTTGGCATATACTTCTCAGAAGTACAGGCAGGCATGGAAGGGCTGTGGCTGACTAAGTTTGTGGATGACTGCAAACTGGGTGCTATAATAGAGTCTCCGGCCGACATGGAAATCCTCCATAAGGGCCTAAATGAGATTGATGCATGGTGTCAAAGCCATGGTCTGAAGCTAAATGCATAGTAATCCCCTTTGGAAAAAACAGAGTACCCGCAAACTACAACATAGGAGGTAATCCCCTGAAATCTGAAGAAGAAATAAGGGATCTAGGGACCCAAGTAGATAGTCAGCTTTCCCTTGATAACCATGTTGCCAAAGTGGTTAGAAAATCCTTCTATGTGACCCATCTGATCAAGAAAGGGTTCGCATCAAGATCTAAGGATGTAATGGTGCCCCTCTACTCTTCCCTCATCAGACCCATTATTGAGTACAATGCACCAATTGGAATGTACCTGGCTAGACATCTCCAGCAGCTGGGGAGACCACAAAGGTACCTAACCAAGAGGATTACTGGCCTCAAACAGTTGCCCTATGCAGCACAATTGAAAAAGCTAAGACTGTTCTCTGTTGCATACCGATTTCTCAGAGGCGATCTCTGTCTAACATACAGAGCCATGTCCAACCCAGAATTGTTGAACATTGGTATCTACTTCTCTGAAGTACAGGCTAACACAGAAGGCCTCTGGCTAATGAAGTTCACAGATGACTGCAAAATAGGAGCGATAGTCAAGTCCCCAAATGATGTGGACATCCTACAGAAGAGTCTCACTGAGACAGATGCCTGGTGTCAGAGCCATGGCCTCAAGCTCAATGCCAAAAAGTGCAGTGTCATCCCCTTTGGTAAAAACTCTGTACCCATGAACTACCACATAGGCAGCAATCTACTTAACACCAAATGCGTGATAAGAGACCTTGGGGCCCATGTGGACAGTAGTCTCTCCTTTGATAGTCACATTGCCACAGTAGTCAGGAAGTCCTTCTACCTGGCACATCTCATCATAAAAGGGTTCTCATCCAGGAAAAAGGAGGTCATTGTTCCCCTCTACTCGTCACTCATTAGACCCATTATAGAATACAATGCCCCTTTTGGAATGTATCTCAAAAGACATCTGCAGCAGCTGGAAAGGCCACAGAAGTACCTCACAAAGAGGATTACTGGCCTCAAACAAATGCCCTACACTGACGCCTCAAAAAACTCCAGCTTTACTCCATAGCATATCACCTACTTTGAGGTGATCTCTGCCTAACATATAAAGCTATATCAAACCCAGAGCTGTTGGACATGCTACACCTAAAGAAATCCCAATCCCTCCGAGCTACATGCTCTAGGGACCTAAACCTTGTCACCACAATAAACAGGACATGCTGGAGGTATAAATTCCTGTCCCAGAGACTTCCTATACTCTGGAACAAGCTACCCATCTATGTCAAGCAAAGTTCTTCATTAGCACTCTTCAAGAAAAATCTTGATGAGTGGATGGGAAATAGGAAATACACCCCGGGGATCACTTCTGTGTCTCTGCTGGACAGTGGCACAGGAAAATAACTTTCTTGGGTGGCGTAAGCTATGTAACCTTGCTTTTATAGGCTTACTTAGGCCCTTGGGCCAATAGCCTACTACCTACCTATGAACTTATTGAAGGAGTGGGGGATAACAACCTGCACAGATAGGCTCTTGGGTGGAGTAAGAAGAGTTCTGTTTCCCCACTTTTTCTCCGTGTAAGCAAACATTTCAAAGTGAGTAGGGGGCATGCTGCTTCTGAGGATGGAGGAATACACAGAGTGAGAGGTGGGATTTAACACTGTTGCTTGATATGGAGGTTGAGCGGATTTATGCTGCCAACAGTTATTTATTTGTTGGATTGTTCATTGCTATGACATGTTATTATGCATATTGATGCATTGTTGGAATTTATTAATAAATGGTCGCTCTGCATGTCATGTGTTTATTGTAGGAGTCTTGGGACAGATATAGCTTGCTTGCAGATGCTTTTGTCTAAAACTCCTGAGTAGTGAGGTTGGGAAGAAGCGGTGGTGTATCGAGAGTGTGTGCAGTCAAAGTCATCTAGGCTAAATGGATGCAGAAAGCATTAAGTGTTTACAGTTTACTGGAAGTTTGGGGCAGATTTTAGGAAGTGATGTAGGTGTAATGGGGAAAGGGGGTGACAAGATTTATATTCTGGGAGTGGGCTGATTCAAATTTTGTTTGGCATGGTTAAAACAACCCTTCCCGCCACTCTTTTTTGGGGAGATGTTCTATTTGGTTAGTGCTTTGATGTGGTGGAGTACAAGGGGTTTAGTTGAAAACCTCTTCTGTACTCCACCTTTTTCTCTGTGTAAACAGACATTTGGAAGTGAGCAGATTTATGGTCCCAACAGTGTATTTGTTTGTTGGAATGCTTTTTGTAATGTATTTTGATGCACTGTTGGAATTTTTAATAAATGGTTGCCATGTAAATTTGGTGTGTTTCTTGAGGGAGTCTTGGGACAATAATCTTTTCAACACATTTGGGGAAGTTTGTAGGTATTATCTGATTACAGCAATTACATTTCCTCCTAAGTATAGTTTATATATTAGTATAATAGGAAAACAACTCACGATGCCTAACCTTGCTTTTACTGTTATAGTTCTCTTTATTTAATGCAATGTGCAGGGCTGGATAATTCATAGAATTATGGTTTTGTCTTCTTTTCTAAATCAAGACAAGAAAGCATCAATTAATTTCATTTGTTTAATGTCTTTGTATTATAAAAAAAAGATTCTATCTTTCATTTACTTAATTACTAGGTAGAAGAATGTGAACAAGAATACATTAATAAATGCATAAACAGTAAACTGGAAATATTAATATGGGAAATATGAATGGAGCCCATTTCACATTTCCACTTCCTTGTGTTTATATGGTTGGAGCTTGTTCATTGCCTTCAGGCTGTTAAAAGGATTTGCCTATATGGACAATAATGTATACAAACAGAAGAGTATAACAGCATATTAGCTAAGTGATTTTTAAATTGAATAAATGCCTTCTATGCATTATAGAAGTGTAATTTTACTTCTTGTACTGATATCAGCTGTATTCTTTCCAGTGGTCATATCTCATACATCAATGTTGACTTAAATACACAGTCAAAAATGTTGTTACACTGTAACTAGCTTAACATGACTAAGCTGTCAGTAACCACACCATAACCACAAGTAAGACCCTTATTCATTAAGGTTAAGAGGCAGAGTGGTTTAGCTGAAGAATGAAGAACACTGCAGGTGGCAGTCATTTTACTGTTTTCATTAAGTAATGATAACGTAATATAAGCAGTTATAGTGGATATGTGGCTGAAAAGTCTTCCCTCAGTCCATCAGATTATCAATGTGCCATGTGCTGCCATCAACAGGGGACAAAGATTTAAAGAAATTTGCTTTGCACTACAGGCACCAGCATACCTCAGTTCTGACTACACATTATTGCATGTTTTACTTAATGGCCAACTTGGTATTTAGAGCCACTTAACAACATTGTATATGTTATGCTATGGGTGGATGTAGAATGATGCTTGTTCTGCCACTAAGACAAAACTGTGCTATCTTATGTTGATATTATTTGAGCTGCAGCACCAACCTCTGCAGATTAACATTAAGGAAAATAATTTCAATCGAACTTACTTAAGACACATAATGCTTATTTTTTTCTTATCTAAGTCATGAATGGCACATTTAAAAGTCAGACTTTTTACCATAACCCAAGGAGATATTTCTATTGTTTAAAGCACTCAGGCAGATTAATGTGATACAATGACAGTGTACTCATCTTCGGCTTGGCAATTCCTGTGATGACTATCTCCACATCATAAAATCTGTGAGCATGACAGACATGATTGTCATGCAGAGTTAACCAATGAGATATAAAAAATGTAAAAATGATTTTTACTTACAAAACCTGAATTCCATTTTAATATAATTGTACAGGTCATACTATGTGCTAATTTTCTCTTCCACAGAACATCAGAAGACTGTCTAGGTCATTTGGAGTCCAGGTGCTTCCCCGTCTCCTCCAAAAAGCAAAAAACAAAAAGAAAAAAATTGAACAGGGGGAATAATACCTTGACAACAGCTTTTTACAAAAACATATGAGACCAAGAGCCTCAAAACCAAGTCCAAACAGGAAGTTTTATTGAAAGTTTAACATATTTTCAGTGTAAATCATTTAATTGTCATGTGATGCATAACCAGACACAATATTGTTTTATCAATCTAGAGAAACCATACAGTTAGCTTTCCCTTAACATATTAAAAATAAAGCATGACTGAGTAACGTAGTATTTGTGCTATAAGTTTTAAAACACCATTGGGCATAACAGAAAAAATATGTTATTCCAATAGCTACATTTGTAAAATTGTCCCTATAATTTGGCCTTTGTCCCACTATCATTATTGTGAAGACACTAAGTGCTGATAGATATTTGAGTTTCAGACTTCTTATCCTTCAGAAAAATGCATGCTAACACAAAATCTGTTATTCTACCAGCTTTCTAAGTTTATAATAGCAATATTTAAAATATGTCCCTATTTCTGGACTTTTGTCCCACCATCACAAATATTGATCAAAATTTCTAAATAATGACAGATCATTGAGTTTCAGACATCATGCCTTTCAGAAAATGCATGCTTACATAAAACCTGTTTTCAAACTGTTTCTACCAGCTTTCTAAATTTATGAGAGCTATATGTACATGTCTACCATTTGACTGAAGTCAATGATAGCAGTGACAGACATTCAGATAAGATACACATTTGAATTTCAGACTTCTTCCTTCAGAAAATACATGCTAACAAAACAGGTACTGATATCTGTCCTGTCCTGTGTTAATCATCTTGAGTAGAAATTTCCTGTAGGTTTCTAAAAGAAACATTTAAAACCTGTCCCTATTTTTTGGCCTTTGTTCCTGTCCAGTCCAAAGCACCCCCATTCCCCACATTAGGCTACAGTCAGAAAGAAAGATGATGACTATGAAAAAAAATTGGTTTCACACAGTATGTAGTTATTAACTTTATAATTTATTCATTCATGCTTACGTTTGTGACAAACGCTTACTTCCTTCAGTTTGTTTTTTCTGCCCTCACCCTGTCCATAGTGAAAGTTATTCCTCTCTTCTGATTATGCAACCCCCCCCCCTCCCCAAACAGGTACAAAAAAGCAGGTTGCTGGTTGGATTCAACTTTTTAGTTCAAACAATACAATCCCATGAAAAGAACAAAGTTGAGACAAATGTTTTTCTGTAATTGAAATTGAATACATACCTGCCCATAGCAAGTGATTAACCAAAAATAAGTTACGTAATAACAAATAAATCACTTGCTGTCTGTGCCAAAGATAAAGCCTTGTAGTTGCTTACTCTGCACTACTTCCTCCACCTGTGCAATGGATCACAAATCTACGAAGCAGTGGCCATGCAAGATGGGAGGTATGGTTGAGTGTCTCAGATATCTGTGTAGGACATTTTTGACAGTTGTTCTCTTTCATTTAAAGTGAAAAAAAATATAGTTGTACAAAACATTTTTTTATTTATTTAGTGCAAACTGCACCAATAAGAAGACAGTATCTGAGGTGATTGCCTTTTTTGCCTTGCTGTTTCTATGCTACTGCAGAACAGCACACTAAAATAAACCAAAAAGTAAGAATTTAAAACATATACCATGAAAAATAAACATAAGCCATAATATAATAACAATATACTACATACTGATGTTAATTACTCTTTTATTTCCTCAATATTCTTCCACTTTCCTCCCTACTTCATCCATTCCATCCATTCCATTGCTGCTGTCCATCATTGGGTTGACCTGCCCCTCATTCCTCCCACAGACTTCTCCAAGTGAGCCTTGGCGAATGTGGATCTTTAAGAAGTCCTGAAGGAATGGTGCCAGCAACTGCTTCTGCTGCTGGGGAGAGGGGAGTTTATGACTTACCTTATTTCCCCACTGTGCACACCTGCATTTGTTGATATTTGAGGGCTATGTCCCTCTGTGTATAACACCTTCTTTCAGGGACCATCTTCAACAGACACTTTTCCATCCAGATGGGCATGCCTATCCTTTACTGCCAGAGTCTCAGACATCCCAGCTGGTGACCCAGGCTGTAGCCATGGCACTGGCTTTCCTCATTACTCCTTTTGAAGTCTGATCACTTTGGTTCCACTCATGGCACAACCACCGCAGGTATAAGTATATCCCAACATTAAACCTTCAGATAAAGTAATGCTAGAGCCAGAGTCCAAGGAACTTCCCAAGCAAGATGTAAAGTATAAAAAAAGACATTTATTTAGTGCTTTCATCTTCATACAAATAGGACTTCATCAGAATGTCCCATAATACCACATACTGCAATTTATATGATTTTGAATTTAACTAACTGCTTATAAGATTTAAAGACATGGAATACATTTTAATACAATAACTTAATACATTAAAATTTGACCAACACTTAAACCAATACAAGACTTATATAAACTTAAAAAATAAACCTTGAAAATCACTCCTTAGGTGAATCTTTGCTATAGCTGCTATGAACTTCAGAACAGGCTGAATAGATGCATAATCATTAATTCTTGGGTAATACATGACATGTAGGTTAAGCTGCCATCTAAGTTCTTTATTCCATAGTGCTGTTTTAACATCCCCACCTTGAGGCTTCAAAGTGACTTCATCCAAAATTGCAAATTTAAATTTTGAAAAAGACAGCCAAGTAGTTGAATGTTTAAATAAAGCATCATTTTTGTTGTGCTTAGGAATATCATAACAGTGTTCGTATATTATTTTGCAAAGGCTGCAATCAGTTTTCCCTACATAAAATTCAGGGCATCCTGAACATTTAGCAATATACCTTACTAGTTTTGAATGACAATTGAAATTGCAAAAATATACTTTAGAGTGAACACTGTTTTCTGAAACCAAACTTTTCTCTTCGAGAATAAATGAGCACTGATTGCATGTACCACACTTTATAGTACCTTTCTTTTCATGTTCAAATCCCTATTTGACCCTCCTTCAAACAATTTTTTCAAGTTGAATCCAGTCATGTGAATGAATAGGGGTTCTCCCTTTAGGTAGTTAAGCACATTAGGACTAGTCTTGAAATGTTCCAGTTTTTTTTGAATAATGTTCTTAATTTCAACTGACTATGAACTACATTGAACTATTATTTTTTTGTTAGCGGGGCCTGGATATTTGGGGCTAACTTAATATTCAATAATGGTTTATATCCCAACGTTACTTACATCAAGCAAAGCTATATTTCTATAATTTTGGAAAATGCTTTATTCCCAAGATGTGGAAACAAATTTCTGTTGAGTTATATTGAGTTATATTGTAACTGTAGAGTAAATATGTGAATGAGTAAGTTATACAAGAAAGCCAGTGAATTGCAAATGAGAATATTAGTCTGAAGGTTTAAAAGAAGATTGTGAAAGTAATGTTTTACATGATATGTAAAAGAGAAATGAGACAACAGGCAGAAATGACAAGTTGAAACAATGATAGTATAAAGTGTATTAAGCAGAATAAACATTTATTCTGTTTCAATATTTGTTGCAAACCACAGAGGTAAAATGTGTTAAAGCCAGTTCTCTTCCAGGAAGAACCTGGCAAAAGTTGCTTACTATTCTTAATTCTTCATGTACTTCATTTTCAACAGAGAAGATTATGACATATGACTGAAATCCTAACTGAGATGCTAGAAAATTCAAGTGTTCATGTCTGTCTGTCTGTACTTCTCTAAGAGGAAACTAAAATGAAAAATACTGTCGCAAGTGATAGGATTCTGAGCCAAAAATTTGTAATATTGCATGGCACCTTTTTGAATTCTGAAGTAATCACAGCGTTTGCCAATCCATTTCAGTAATTTAATAATTATAGACTGTGGTGTAAAGCCAGTGTAAACATGTTTCATGTCCAGATTAACAGGAAATATGAATACAAACTAATAAGAATTAATAGAGTAGCCTGATGTTATTTGAAACTGATGGGTAATAGAGTAAACAAATTACTGCAAAAATAATGCCTGTAAATATTTGAACCAACCATGGTTGGTGAAATGATGTTGCAAAAGTGATCTGAAGTCTTTCTAAAAACAAATAAATGAGAAACAAATCACAGAATAAGCTGAATCTTGTCTCTTCAGTGCACAGCTTATACAGGGAGGGGAAATAACATTAAAGTAATTAGAATGGCAGATTACATTCTGATTTTCTTTATTAAACTAAGATTATGTGTAGGTATACATTGTTAATAAAAGTATATTGCCAACATTTTTTTACAGGTTTGTGGTTTCATAACTTCTGATGCCAACTGTATGTAATTATGTGGTTACAGATGTCTAAGGATAACACCTTAGATAAGTGATGAGTTGATATTAAATTTAACAGATCTAAGTTAGTTTACAGATGAGAAAACAACACAGTATCGTATGTTAAACTCTGAATTGTGGTTTGGGTATAGAAAGAGTTGTGAATCTTTAAATAATCCATTTAGAATTAATGATGATTCAAATTAATGCAGTAATGAATGGCTTACTTTTATGCAAGAACAGCAACAATGAGTCTGTTCAGTATAAGAGTGTTAAAGGCTAAAACTGTAATATATTAAACTAAATGCAAATGTCAGTGAAGGTTATAGCATATAGTTAGAACCTTGTAGGTGTTTAGGTATTATCTGGCTTTAAAGGACGTTATCAAGTTGGAATGAATGATGATTTGTTATACTAAATTAAGCAATTATTTTCTGGCACACTGCAGAGATTAAATTGCTGGTGTAAGTTTTCAGAACCACATATCCTTTCTCTCTCTCTCTCTCTCTCACTCTGCCTCTTTCAGTCTGTGTGTGTGTGTGTGTGTGTGTGTGTGTGTGTGTGTGTGTGTGTGTGTGTGTGTGTGTGTGTGTGTGTGTGTGTGTGTGTGTGTGTGTGTGTGCATGTGTGCATGCCAATCAGTCTCTATCTTTCTATCTATCTTTACGTGTGCACACTAGATGCAATATGTTTTTTAGCTTTTATTCGACTCTCAGAATATCAAAGAAACAAGAACAAATTGCATATCTATCTTTACATGTCTACACTCGATGTAATATGTTTTCTTGCCAAGTCTCAGAATATCAAAGAAACAAGGATGATTTGCAAAATAGTGACCTTAAAGGAGCAAAACAATGCTTCCCCCAGGAGCCATGTCTATTGAAAAGATAAATAAGTAAACATTAAAATTACCTAACATGCCTTTCATGGATGTGAAAATGATCTATAAATATTTTCCCCAAACTGCTTTCAGGACTACACATCGTCATTTTCCACTGTGTCATACCTTGTTATTAACGACAGATCCTAATATGCTACTACATTTCTGTACTATCTTCTACCATGCTTTCATTCTCAATTATGCTTTTACATTAGGCTTCATTCCCCCCATATCTCCATAGTTGTGGGCTTCACCACCCACACCCACACCCACAAACATACATATACTAATTCCATAAGTGCACTATCCCTGAGAGAAAGAATTTTCTCACATCTAGTGAATCATTGCCAATCTGCTATCACAGAACACACCAGCAGTGATTACAAACCTCCAGTTACTTTTTTAAATTTTTGAACTCATGGCAACACAATGACCATGCATCAACAGTGATTAAATTACACACTCAATACATATTTAATATGCTCTTGTCAACAACTATAACCTCAATAGTTGCTGTCCTTCATTTCATATATTATTTTTACTTTCAGTCTTGCTATTTTTCCTTTGTTATACTTTGCATTCTTTTAGTGAAGAAACATTCATTGGGCCTTCCCTGCATCAGACTGATGCTACCCAGCATGATTATGGGATTGTATGGCTAGCAACTCAGAATGGTAGATATGCCAACGCATAGAACCTATAAATCTGGCAACTGATATGATGACCTCATGCAGAGTACATCTGCTGGTATATTAAACACAGAGGAAAGGTACAGGGCAAGACCAGAGTGATGACATCATGTGAGTGAGAAGGCATTCTATCTGAATTAATCAGTTAGGGGGACCTCTTCTTCATATCAAAGTGGTAAATAATGCCACTGGCCATATGCTCGGCATACACAATAAAGATAGCAAAAATGAGACACTTTACATGTTAATCCTTCTGCAGTATATTAAGAGTCTGTAGAATTAAAAAAGTACGTAAATGGAATCATTTAGATGTTTATGGCATGGTTACTTTTTAACAGACCACTGTAAAACTGTAACTGTAATTTACAATTATTGTTTTTAAATTATATAATGGGAAAGGCCCCGTGGAGTCTAACATAGATAACATTATGCTGCATGAACTAGACTGGTAAAATGATTAAAATGAATGTATATAAAATTATATATTGAATAGTCTAAGGAAAACATAAATAAGTCTGGCATTGATCAATTCTTCTACCCTATTCCTTCTCCTGCCGCTGCGTGGGAGACTGTCTTGCCTATCCTATGTGAAATGCCTACTAGCAGTATCATAATTAACACGTGGTGATTTTCATTAACTATAATGCAAGAAATTATGAAGGAGGCTATTAACAGAAAATGCATTATGTAAAGTATTTGGAATAAAATACAGAGTCACTCGTGTTTTTCATTAGGACTCAAGGCATCCAATGGCAGAATGGAGTACATTGCTTGTAGCTCCAACATGTCTATGTAAAACATGATGTAAGTGATTTCAGGTACCATATTATATATTACATTTCAGGGAAATGATTTAAACTCCTACCTTCTAAGCAGAAAAAAGCCTTATAATTTTGTAGCACTTTACATTTTTACTTTCATACACCCATAGTCATACTGGATTGTCCCTGATCACAAGGAATTTGCTACAGTTTTAGTCTAAGTAAGATGTCTAATGGCATGATGGTTTAGCTGAATGTGGATGTGCAGATATAACAGCAAATATACTTTTAAGACACCAATTATATTTTTCTATCTAAATTAGTCTTTATTAAACTAATCATATTGGAGAAATGTGAGTTTAGAAATGTTTTGTGTTGAATAGTGCTACTGCAATAAATTCTTTAGACACTAGATGAAATTCAAAAACTCTTACATTGTACTACCAAAGTTTTCAGAGTAACTGAATGGAGCAATGTAACAAACAAAATTCACATGTGATATGCAAAGGAACCATAATATTGACTAGGCAGATTTTAGTCAGTTGACTAATGCAGTGCATGCTGGCTTTGCTAACATTATTGTTAATGTATCCATGCAAAAATGGGAATGTGTATATTATTGTATTGGAAAGTTTATGAAGTAATTAAATTGGCAATTTAACAAACTCTGTTTATGTGTCATATGCACATAAACTGCAAAGTTGACAAGATTTTATCCAATCTAATTATGCAGTTTATCTTGATTTTGCTTACATTATAGTTACATGCACGCACACATGCACACACACACACACACACACACACACACACACACACACACACACACACACACACACATATATATATATATATATGGTTCCCATTCAGAAGCCTGAAACATCATAAGCCTGAAAATCAAAATCCTGAAACCAAAAGCCTGAAAATTCAGAATCCTGAAAACTCAAAATCCTGAAAGACCAAAATCCTGAAAGACCAAAATCCTGAAACTCAAAATCCTGAAAACACAAAATAGACATACTGATGTCATTGTGGCTTTGCTATTGTTAGCCCTGTGGTGTTAGGTCATGCGTTGGGGTCAGGTAAGTGTGCGGTTGGTTTTATTTTAGGGTTAGGGGCGGTTTAAGTGAGTTAGGGTTAGGGTGCAGGTTAGGCATGTATGCAATAGTGACAAATATTGGGGTTAGGGCGGTTTAAGTGAGTTAGGTTTAGGGCGCGGGTCAGGTGAGTGTGCGATAGTGACGGACCTTAGGGTTAGGTTTAGGGTCAGGGTCAGTTGGTAGATATTAGTGTCTTTATAGTGACATATTAGCATTATTTGTGTTTTCAGGATTTTGAGTTTCAGGATTTTGGCCTTTCAGGATTTTGGGCTTTCAGGATTTTGAGTTTTCAGGATTCTGAATTTTCAGGCTTTTGGTTTCAGGATTTTGATTTTCAGGCTTATGATGTTTCAGGCTTCTGAATGGGAACCATATATATATATATATATATATATATATATATATATATATATATATATATATATATATATATAATATATCTAAATGCGTATACACAGATAGACATATATATAAACATGAGACAATGCATACACTATGCTAACATCATAATGATTCACTTTTTCACATGGCCACATAGCTGAACTACTACTTGTATATAGTACTGGTATAAGGCATACTTTCATGGACAGTTAAAAATGGCAAATTGGTTTCTATGCTGAGAACATGACATCACTATCCTATGGTAAAAAATATGCATCAGTAGCCACAAAAGGCATCCACAACAAACATTACAGTAGATGTGTTGCAATCTGCATTAAATAGTTTCCAAATGAAGCCTCACAAATATAGGTAATATCACAATATGCAGGTTGTATATTCAATGCAAAAGTTTTCATCAGCAACAACATAATGCAGAACTATAGCTATATGCATGTACAGCATGGACCTAAAAAGTGATATATCTAGTGGATGTGATATAATAGGTAGTGTACATACCTTTGGTATCAGGCAACTACAGCATCTCCAATGTAGAGGTAATAATCCTATACATGTGAGCATCTCTCAATTCTACAGACTTGTAGGGCATATTGGCTATCATATTCAGCACTCCAAAGTCATAAAACACTAATGGACCTCATTAGCATGCTGCCTTTCAGAATCATTTTCTTGGAGATGTATAACATGCCATGAACTGATAGCACACCGTATCAATATTTACAAACACTCACTGATCCAACAGTACATGCCAAACTCTTAAAGTTGTGCAGAGCAAGGCAATTACATTGATGTAGAAGCATGACACCCTGACAATGATCCAGACCTGAGTTTGTTTATGCAGTCCACATACCTCTAGAACTTGGTGGATATAGGAATTATGAGGCTATATCTGCTCATCTCTATTTCAGTGGAAAAATAATTTCATTGAACTGGAGTGAGGCAAGTGGTCCTTGTGGCCCCAGGCCTTGGTCAAAGCAGGAACAAGTGCTGATAGCTGGACTGGGGGCATTGTTACATTATGAGGGTGAGGAGCACACCTAAACTGAGACCATTGTCTAATAGCTCAAAACTGCTATTTGAATGATGCCAGCACTTATGAATAGGGTCTTCTAGCACTAGTTCAATGATCTAATGTGAAGCTTGACACATGTCCATAAAAGTCAGTCCAAATCATGTACCAACCATGGAATTACAAGAAAAATAGAAATAAAAAGAATATTCAAATGATGTAGGACTTACCACTACAGTGGCAGATAAGTGGAGATGCAGAAATCTGGACTTTACTGGTGCATGTACAATGTCACAGGTATTTAGAGTAACATGTAGTTAGTTCAGGTATGTCTGGATATACCTGTAACTCTTATCTGTTAGTAAACAGTAGTCTGACCAATACAAGCACATGTTTGTACTCTTTTAAACAGTGTAGCACATAATGAAGTGTACAACAGCTAGTCAGTAGTAATTCATATGTGAAAATAATGTGATGAATTGTGAAACTGTAACAGCACACTCACATCCCACTCCTGAACAATGCTAGCAGCTATATTACCCTCTTATCACATGGTTAGGATACACTTTGTCATGTAAATTAAATGTAGTTATATGAGCAGGGAACTGGGAAAATAGCATTCACGGTAGTGGTTAAGTACCCATGTGCATACCTCTCAATTTCTTAGTGCAAGAAATTGGGACTAAGGTTAAATAATGTGGGACAAAGGCCCAAAAATATGGACAGATTTTAAATATTGCTGTTATAAACTTAGTTGTCAGAATAACAGAATTTACATCAGCATGCATTTTCCCTAGGTCCAACTTAAATGAATTTAGTAAATTCATTCCTCACAGATTTGCCAGAAAGCCACACATTTTATGAGGAACAGCTCAAAATATGAAGGAAAAATTTGAACATTCTGAGAAAATTTAGACAGTTGAAAAGTATTACCATAAGTACTTGTCACATACTTGTAGAAAAGTGTAAATGGTTACATAACAGTTGGCATATGTTGCACAATGTACTGGCAACAGTGGCGTACACAGGTGATATAAAATATTTTTGACATACATTAGGTTTACCAGACGGTGT
Source organism: Protopterus annectens (assembly GCF_019279795.1). NCBI lineage: Eukaryota > Metazoa > Chordata > Ceratodontiformes > Protopteridae > Protopterus > Protopterus annectens. Next base: position 750,837,138 of record NC_056745.1, read on the forward strand.
AGCAACTACATATGCAATGAATAATATTGAATAATAGCATGTTCATAGTAGTAGTAGTAATACATCTTCCCCTCTTACTGGTTGTGGGCTGGCATTATTCAGGAGGTAATTGTGGTGTGCATTTCTTGGGAAAGTATACTGAAATGTGTGTTTGTATTTACAAAGTGAAGGAATAGAACAATTGACGAGTAGCTTGAAGGTAAAAACTGCTATGGATCAGGGTTATGTGGGTTGGGTTCCTATGTGATGTTACCAAGTGCATGACATCATTAATGCATTAACTGTTCAGCACAGGCCTTTGTTGGTACAAAGTGCTTTCATATACTAGCTTGGATATCTTAATGTAGCACTAGTCCAATTTCCAGTCTCCCTCTGACACCTATTTGCTACAGCATGAACTAGATCTCATAAATAGATGTTGTGTGGAAAGAGGGCTGATATTGATAAGTGAAATGGCTTATTGACATATTTAGTAGGCAATCCTGTGCCTTAGCATACATTGTAGCCAGTGCCACCCTTCAAAGCAGTAATGTAATGTAATCAGCGATATTGGGACATGCGTCAATATGCTTCCCTCATTTGACTACCTCATGTCAGTGGTGATTTGGGACGTGTTTCTATTTAGCATGGCTGGTATCTGGGTGGTGGCAGTTTAGGTTAGTGGATGTTATCATCCATCTCTATGCAGCCCTAGATGAATTAGTTGTGGAGTGCAGTGCTCTCTTTGGGATATACTTTTTTGGACAAATTGGGCAGCTGGAAGGGCTTTGGAGATTCTTGACCAGGAGGATTGTTGGCATGAAGTCAATGGCTGCTGGAGTGTCTTGTGATGCTGTCTGTGTACTTCATTTCTTGTGGGACCTGGCCAACTTCCATTGAATGCCACTGGGTGCCTTGTGCACCTTACAGAGAATTTATTTGCCCACACCTACCAAATCTCTGAAGAGGAATTCTACTGCATATTAAGCAACATGACACCATATCATTCTTAGTCCTGGACTGGTGGCTAGGTGCCAGTAAGTTTGCTCTCTGACTTGCCTGCTTTGCCCTTCTGAGAGGGTTATCATGGGAGTGTGGATGGTATTAAGACTCCGTTGCCTTGAATTACTTGTAATACTATGAACATAACACACCAGTAGAGCAATGGGCTTAAATGTTACAGAATCTTGTCACAAAAACAAATTTAATAAAGTACTAGTTCAGCAAAGGTAATTTTGTTTCAGAGTTGTTGTGTAAGAGTGTTGTCACCAATTGACTAATATAAGAATGTTCTTTGCTTTGTTGTTATACAGTGCTTTCACAAAGTGATCTAGACATCAAAACACATTATTAGTGCTGTTAAGGACTGTTTTGTTACAGAGTGTTATCACAAAGTAACTTGGACATCATAATGCAGTATTAGTTCCACAGAGGATTTTGTTGTTACAGTGTGTTGCCACAAACTGACATATGTCATGATACAGTACTAAATATTATTAATTATTAGGTATTATAATGTTAGTATTAGCTGACATCATAATACAATACTAGTTCTGCACAGGGCTCTGTAGTTACAGAGTGCCATTTAAAATAGACTTAGGCATCATAATACAGTATTAACTCTACGCACGTATTTGTTATGACTGTGTTATCACAAAGAGACTGACATGTTCTGCAGGCTTTATTTTTATAAAGTGATGTCATAAACTGGCTTAGACATCATAATGTGTAACTATGTCAACAGAGGCCCCTGTTGTTGCAGTGTTACAGAAGGTGACTTACACATCATATTGCAGTAATTGTAATTACAGATTGCTGTCACAGACTGATATATATCCTGATACAGTACTAGCTCTACACAGGTCTCTTTTGTTACAGTGTTACAGAAGGTAACTTACACATCTTATTGCAGTAGTGATTCTGCACAGGATTTTGCTATTACAGAGTGCTGTCACAAACTGACATATATCCTTATATAGTACTACGTCTGCACAGGGCATCATTGTTACAGTGTTATAGAAAGTTACATATACATCATATACTGCTGTAGTGGTTCTGAACAGGGTTTTGTTATTACAGAGTGCTGTCACAAACTGACATATATCCTTATATAGTACTAGCTCTGCACAGGCCATCATTGTTACAGTGTTACAGAAGGTGACATATACATCATATACTGGTGTAGTGGTTCTGAACTGGGTTTTGTTATTACAGAGTGCTGTCACAAACTGACATATATCCTTATATAGTACTATAGTGCCTGTTTTTAGGCAAGGTTTCAAAAACAATATTACTGACATGAAATTAACCAATAAAAAAAATAAGGAATAAGCTGCTAAATGCTAGGAGATTAAAACAAAAAACTGTTCTCTCTGGAAGCACTTCTATTGCTAGAAGATGCAGATGTCTGAGCAGTCACAGAAACCTGGTTCAAGGTCTCAGAGTGTACCCTGGCCTTGCAAGGCTACAATGCCTTCTACACCTTTAGACTGCAAAATGAGTATGTGAAAATCAAAGGAGGCAGTGTTTCAATGTATATAACAGATAAATTCACCTCCTGTCTAGTTAGACTGGACAACTCCATGGAGTTATTCCAGGTCCAGGTTACAGTGAGTAAGACCCCTATTCAAGTCATAGCCAATTAAAGATCCCCCGCCATGGGTCACGATGCCTATGAAGCCTTCTTGACCAAACTGGAGACAATCCAAATTTTATCAAACACATGGGTTATGGGGGATATCAATTATCCCACCATCAACTGGGAAACCTACACTAGCCCTAACTCGATAGCACAAAAGTTCCTTGACTTTGCTAATTCAAATACCCTGGAACAAATTGTCCATTCCCCAACAAGAGGAACAAACATTCTGGATCTGGTCCTCACCAACATATCAGACAGATGCACTGCCACAACTGTCATACCCTCATTATTTAAAACTGACCACAAATTAGTCATGTTTGAGCTGGCACTGACACCAGAACTCACAAAAGATTAAATCAGAACAAAAAACTTCACCAAGGCAAACTACACCCTCCTAGGTGAAGGTATAAATGCATTCCAAGCTGCACCCCAAGCTGGAAGTGATAACTATGCTGAAGCTTACACTAAAGCCCTGTACAATCACTTGCATAAGTGTAGTAAACTCAGATGTACCAGAAAGAATCAAAGCCAGATACCCAAGTAAAAGCAAGCTGCCATGGTGGACATCCAACATCAAGAAAGTTTACAATAAATGCAAAAATTTGCTGTCCAAGAAAACAAAGGGAAGGCCCCAACAATAGAAAAGCACTCTTCGCAGCTTCAACAGGCAAGTAAGACAACTTGTCAAATCCTCCAAAGGCTCCTTTGAGAGAAACATAGCAAGTACAGCCAAGGATAACCAAAAGGCCTTTTACACTTACTTATGTAACCTAAAGGGTAGGGCACAAGCATTTGCAGAACTAGTGGCCAATGATATTGCACACACTCACCCCACAGAGATAACAAACCTGCTAGCGGCTAGATTTGGCAAAACTTTCACTCCCTTATCCCCTCCTAACTTGCAACAAACCTTCCCCCAAAAATCTCCTCCACCCTACATATCTGAAGAGCAGGTCCTCAAAGCCTTGTCCAAGGCAAAAGACACAGCTCTAGAAGACTAGATGACGACCCAGGCTGTCTTCTAAACAGGCTAAAACATGAACTAGCATAACCACCAAGTACCCTTTTCAATCATAGCCTAACCAGAGGCTTTGTTCCTCTGGACTGGAGAACAGCAACAGTTATTCCCTTCCACAAAGGTGGCCTAGAAACAGACCCAGGGCATTACAGACAAATAAGCTTGATCAGACTAATCTGTAAGGCCATGGAACATAACACTATGGATCTCATAAATAAAGACATAGGCGACCTCCAAACCCTGGATACTACCCAATTCAGTTTCGTGAAGGGCAGATCCTGCATGTTAAATCTGGTGGATTTCTTTGAAAATGTGTCAAAAGCCATTGATGAGGGCAAATCTGTGCACACAGCATACTTCAACCTGGCAAAGACTTTTGACACATTCAGGCATTACCAATCAACTTAGCAAACTGAATATAAACCCTTTTATTGTAAGATGGGTTGCCAACTGGCTCAAAAACCGGACACACGCTATCAAAATGGGTGACTCCACATTAACCAGCAGATCAGTTACCAGTGGGGTTCCACAAGGGTCATTACTGGGCCCCTTACTGTTGGTACATGCTTCTAAGATGTTCAGGTCAAAATTAAGGGGTTGTGGCTGACCAAGTCTGCAGACAACTGCAAACTAGGTGCAATCATTGAATCCTCAAATGATGTCAGTATACTCCAGGAGGATCTCACACAGAACACTAATTGCTGAATTAGTCATGGTCTCAAACTGAATGCAAAGAAATGAATCATCATTCCCTTTGGACAAACAATGATCTTGACACTATCAGACTGACAACAATATCCTAATTACCCATGAAGTGGTAAGGGACCTGGGATCACATGTGTACTGTGACCTTAACTTTGACCACCATGTGTCTACTGTAAAAAGGAAAACTTTCTCCTTAGCACACCTGATTAGTAATGGAATCACCTTGAAATCAAAAGAAGTTATAACCTCTCTATACTCAGCACTTATCCAGCCCATAATTGAGTATAACACCCAGTTTGGCATGTACTGTGCAAAGCACCTGCAGCAATTAGAGAGACCTCAGAGGTTTCTAACAGAGAAGATCAAGGGGCTCCAGCATGTGCCTTACACAGACCAACTAAAGCCCTTGTCACTATACTCCATATTGTCCAGACTTCTTAGGGGAGACTTATGCTTCGGCTACAGAGCAATCCAAGACCCAAACCTATTGAACTTGCTATGTATCCATAAATCAAATGGGACTAGGGCTACATGTTCCAGGGACCTAAATATGGCCTGAGACTTAAATATGACATGCTGGAGGAACAGCTTTATCTCTCAGTGACTGTCATGTCTTTGGAACAGGCTAGCTATTCATGTGAAACAGAGCATCTCTATGATACTGTTCAAGAGGAACCTGGACAAGTGGATGGCGTACTGTAAATTCTTACCAGGGACAGAGCACACAACCATCCTGGACATGGGCAGTCAACACTAAAGGCAATCATGGGTATTGACTAGCATTTCTATGGTATTATATTGGGATATAGCCTAGTAATCTCCTATGATCCTATGACTGTTGCAGTGTGTTGTAATAAAGTGACTTAGGCATCATAATGATTTATTATTTCTGTTGATGGCTTGGTTGCTACAGAGTGTCATTAACAATGCAACAATATGATGAAGTCATAGTTCAACACAGGGTTTGCTGTTTCAGAGTGTTGTCACAAAGTGACTGACGTCATAATACAATATAGTTCTCCACAGGGTATTGCTGCTACAAGGTATTGTCTTGAAGTGGCTTAGACCCCATAATGTAGTACTAGTTCTGCACAGGCCTTTGTTGTTTCATAAGTTGTCACATAGTGACTGACATCATAATGCAGAACGAGTTTTGCACATGGTTTTGTTTTTCTAAAGTGCTGCCACAAAGTGACTTGGAGATCATAATAAAGTACTAGATCTGCACAAGGCTTTATTGCTATGGGGCATTGTCACAAAGTGACAGATAGAGTATTCAGCTGGTTTTACACAGGGATTTCTTGTTTCAGAAGTTGTCAAAAGTGACTGACATCATGGTGCAGGATTAGTTATGCCCATGGCTTTGATTTTAATGAGTGTTGCCTCAAAATGATTTAGGTACCATAATACAATACTCTGTCTACCAAAAACTTTGCTGTTACAGAGTGGTGCCACAAACTGATTTAGCTAAAATTATAGAATACTAGTTTTCCACAGAATTTTGTTGATAGCATAGGGTTGTGAGGAAGTGAATGTTGTACAAGTTTTGTACAGAGCTTTATTGCTATATAATGATGTAATAAAAGGACTTCATTTCATAGTCATTAGTTCTGTGCAGGGCTTTGCTATTACAGAATGTTGTCAAAAATGATTTTGATAATCATGTAGTTAAAATCATGCATGTAGCTCTTGCCACAAAGTAACTTAGATATAATAAAGTGACACTGGTTTGGCCCAGAGTTGTCTGGGGATTCTCCAACTGCCAAGTATGTCTAGAAAGGTATATCTCAGAGGTGGAAATGTATGCTATGAGGAGCCTTATCAGTCCAAAATATAGATGGTTAAGGACAGTACTAGTTCTGCACATGGCTTTGTTGCTACATTGCACTGTCACTGATTTACTTAGAGATTGTAATTCAGTTCTAGTTTTGCACAAAGCTTTCTTGTTACATGGTGTTTCCCCAAAGTGACAGACATCATAATGAATTATTAGTTCTGCATAGGTGACTGACACATTAATACAGTTCTAGTTCTGTACAGGGCTATGGGTTTTCAAAGTGTTGTCACAGACTAAGATATAAAACTTGAGTTATACATAACAACATAATGTAGTACTTGTTCTGCACAAGGCTTTACTGTTTCAGAGGCTGTCAAAAAGTGACTGACATCATAATGCAATACTAGTTCTGCCCATGGTTTTATTTGAGTTGATGTTGTCACAGAGTAATTTAAGCATGATAATACGATACTAGGCCTGCACAATGCTTTGCTATTAGTGCTGTCACAAACCAACATAGACAACATAACAGAATGCTAGATTTATGTATTGTTTTGTTGAAGGCTGTGAGACAGTGACTTACGTAAGTTCTGTGCAGAGCTTTCTTCCTACAAAGTGTTGTCAAAAAAATGACTTGGACATCATAATAATTTACTAGTTCTACACAGGGCTTTTTTGTTACAAAATGTCACAATGAGGTGACATAATACAGTCCTAGTTCTGTGCTGGGTTTGTTGATTCAGTGGGTCGTCACAAAGTGACTGACCTGACCTTATAATGAAATACTAGTTCTCAACAAAATTCTGTTGTTAAAGAGTGCTTTCACAAATTGATTTAGACATTATACAGCACCACTAGTTCTGCACAGTCCTTCATTTCTAAAGGTTTTGTTACACAGTGGCCAACATCATATTGCAGTTGTAGTCTTGCCAAGGGCTTTGTTGTTGCAGAGTTTAGCACAAAGTGCTTTAGGCATCATAATGCAATGATAGTTCTTCACAGGTTTAATTGTTTCAGAGGCTGTCACAAAGTGGTAGACATCATGATGTAATATCAGTTCAGCTCAGGGCTTTTCTGTTAAAGAGTGCTGTCACAAAGTGACAGAATAATGCAGTGCTCCTTCTACAAAGATTTTTTTTGCATCAGCATTATGGCAAAGATACTTAGATGTCATAATGCAGTACTAGCACTGCAGATTTTTTTGACAGTGTTGTTACCAAGTGACTGACATCACAATACAATGCTAGCTGTTGCTGAGCTTTCAACAAAGTGGTTGACACAAAATCACCACAGAATCATAGAAAGTATAAGGCAACTGGGCCACTTAGCATACCTCTCAACTGTCCAGATTTTCACAGAATTTCCAGATTTGTACCTCTTATTTTTCCTCTGTTCTTCATAAACACTGTGTTTTTCTGGCAAATCACTGAGGTTTGAAGTCACTAAATAAGACATAAATTTGAGTTTCAGACTTTATATCATTCAGGAAATGCATGCTAATACATATTCTGTTACTCTATTAACTTATTACGTTTATAGAAGCAATATTTAAAATTTGTCCTTATTTTTGGGCCTTTGTCCCACCATTATTTTAGGCTTTGTCCAGATCTCTTGTGCTAAGAGGTTGAGAGGCCATTTGCACCTTGCCAGATCCCACCCTCATACCCTACCTCACTTTTTCAAAGAGAGATAGGCAAATTATGTCTAGGGGAATTTGTGAATGCCTATCTAATTGTGTACCTAAGAAGATAGTGTGCCACATTGCTTGATTTGGAGTGGGACTTTGTTCCAGAGAAGGGGTAGTCATTGCATGATGATTCTGTTTGTCCTTTGATTTGTTTATTTGCTGAAGCAAGTTCAGAATGTTGGTCCTAGTGTTCACTGGACATTTTGATTTGGGGATATATAAGAAGTCTTAAACTGCCACGCCACTAATGGACCAAAACGCAACACACAGATTACCCCTGTGGAGTGAATACAGGGACAGAGTGTTCAACCTCCCCTACTAGCACAGGTCTTTTAGGCCCATGATTTTTTTTGTTAGAACTCTATCTGGGGACTCTCCAACTGCCAAGTATGTCTAAAAAGGTATATCCCAGAGGTGGAAATGTATGCTGTGAGGAGCCTGATCAGTCCAGAACATAGAAGGGTAAGGACATCTTTGGATCTAAAGGAGATATCCTTTGCCATCATCTGTGCCATATTGAATGATTTTCTGACCACTGTTGCAACACGATGATCATATGAATATCATAATGCATTATGAGTTCTTCACATGCTTTGCTATTACAGAGTTTTGTCATGTAACAAGTGTCATAATGCGATACTAGGTCTGCACCAGGCTTTTTTGTTTTAAAGAATTGTCACAAAGCACTGTCACTTTGATGCAGTGCTTTGTTAAAAACATTGCCACAGAGTGACTTAAATGATATAATGCAGTATGAATTCAGCACAGTGCTTTGTTGTAGTTTTGGCATGAAAGTGATGCACTGCTAGCTCTGCACAGAGCTTTGTTGTTACATGTTGTCACAAAGGGAATTAGATGTCATAATACTTCATTAGTTTTTCACAAATTTCTGTACAGGAACATCATTGTTACTGACTTTTACCACAAAGTAACTAACGTCATAATGCCAGTTCTAGTTCTCTACAGTGTTTTGTTGCCACAGTATATTGTTACATGGTGGCTTAGACATCATAATACAGTACTGACTTTTGGGCTTTGTTGTAGAGTATTAACAAAAAGTGACTGACAATGCAGTGTTAGTTCTGTACAGGACTTTGTGAGTGCTGTCACAAATTGACCTGGGCATTGTGATGCTGTGCTATTTTCTGCACAGGGTTTGGATGTTGCACAGTATTGTCATAAATGAGATTTGGTAACAAACCAATTTGTCCCAGGATATAATCAGAGTGGGGCTAGTTAAATATATTAGTAGGAGGAAAGGGTAAAATGGGGAGGGAAGGATGATTGGGAGGAAATGATGTATGGGCAGGGAGGGGTTTAAGGGGCTTATGCAAGTGTAACTAGGTAAGGAATCACATTTTGAAATGAACTTGCTAAGATACGTTCTACGTTCAGATGACCTGTAGGGATTCAGGACATGGGTAGGCCTTGGGGAACAGAGGAGGTGTGGTGGTACTAGATGGGTGAGTTTCCTCTCTTTTCAGAATTCTATAGTTAATAGAAGTTGGGTGTGCTTGGAAAGTGGAGTAGAAAGACTGGTGTACCTTAGTTGTATTTGCGACTGCCTGTTGGCTTCATACCTCTCGGGTTGCTTGTTTCTTTTCTCATGTAATTGGCGGATCCTTATACAATTCTTTATTTGCATGGTGTATTACTGAGGATGGCTATCGGGCAGTGTAGGGGGGGCAGACAGTGGATTGCAGTGTCTTCTATTATTCCAAAAAAAAAAAACCTAATTTCTGTTGTCTTTTAGCACTTAAGATGCCTTTCTCATCTGCCTCTTTGTGGCTGATTCCTTGATTGTTGAGGTGGAGAGAGGAGTCATTGGTATGGCAGTGGTTGATATAGGTTAATTAAAAAAAAAAAAGTTGTTTATTGTTTCTGCTTTGTTGAGGGCTAGAGGGTGGTCATGATCACCATTTTCATGGGCTGCGAGTTCAGTGGGAGGAGAAGGTTGCTACCACGCATGCACAGTGTAAGGTTAAAAAAAATATGTATATAAAATAAAAAGTGGGTGATCGCATGTCTGACTGCCCTTGTTGAGTTAAATAAGGGGGGTTGGGGCGCTGAGGAGATGCACATCAGCCATAGTGGAACCAGTAGCTATGAAAGGAGCCATTTGTATTTGCTATGTCATGGGTGAGAGGCTGGCCATGGCTAAGGTGAATAAATTTAGAAACTCAAACATAAAGACGCTTATCAATAATGGCCTTTGCTAAAATAGGAAAGTTAAAGAAAAAAAAATTAAACAGTGTCCCTCTTTTGTTATTTTGTTGTGGGTTTGTGGCTTGAGGGTTACAAGTGGGGGCTGGCTTGTTACTAGCCATTTAAGAAATGAGTTTCTTTTATTACTAGTATAGGAAAATGAAGTACTAAATATGCATGCCCTAAAAATGATCATTTTCCATCCACTGCACTCATTCCTTTCAAACGAGCAAAGTTAGAGAGCAAGGATCAAGATGGTTAACCTAAGGAGAGTATAGAGTAAGGATCTTGTCACTTATTCATCAGGTTGCTCCTGCTCCAGACACCCTCACAAGTAATAACTGCACTGGAGTTTAACAGTTGTCATGATTTAGTTTGCCCTTAGGCACAGGTAATAAAGTTTATTCCTTAAGTACCTTGGAGGTTTGTAGTCAGAGGACATATGCATTATTAGGTTAAAATTTTCTGGGCTGTAACATAGAACTGGCAGTACAGTATAGCTTATGTATAAAAATGTATTTTGAACGGAATATAATTTTAAATAGTGTGGAATCTGACAAAACTGAATCATTGTATGTCTAGTCTTAACCCAGGACATAGTAGTTGAGAGGCGTGGTTGTCCTTAGTCATGTTGTGGCAAATTTTTTTTTTTTTTTTTTTTTTTTTTTTATTATGATAAAGTTTAATTTTCGAGATGTTTAGGGGAGGAGTTATGTTTACTTGGGGGAGGATGGTGTGATTTAGGTTTTCCTCAGTCAAGTAATACTCTTTCGGGCATACACCTGGCATAGTTAAAGTGAAGGAAACACATTAGTTTCCTTTGAAAATCACTTTGGGCAGTACCAGTTTGCAGTTACTGGCCATGTGGGGTTTACTTCAGTTGGTAGTTTAGAGGGGGAGGAGTGAGGAAAGCACAGGGCTTCTCTACAATGCTTTGCTACAGCGCTGACTATTTCTGCTTCTTGAATGCAAGTGTTACTAACAGCCGAGGGAAGGGACTTGTACCTTTCAACTGTACAGATTTTCGCAGAATGTCCAGAGTTTGCTTTAGATGTTTGGTCTATTCCTCATAAAGTCTGTGGTTTTCTGGCAGTCATGAAGGACTGAAGGCATTAAATATAGTGAACTAATGACATATATTTGAGTTTCAGACTTCATGTTCTTCATAAAATGCATGCTAGCACAAATCCTGTTATTCTAGCAGCATTTTAAGTTTATAACAGTAACATTTAAAAGTTCTCCATATTTTGGGCCTTTGTCTCCGCATTATTTTAGGCTTTGTCCGGATTTCTTGTATGAAGAGGTTGAGAGGTATAGTGGGGATGATTAACAAACCATTTTGAAAATATTTGGAACTTCATTTAGGGGAGATTTGGGTAATGCTGGGATGGCTAGTTGGCTGCTTTGATCATTTAGTACCCTGTGTGAGCACTGCATTTTGAAGGTTTCTGACTCTACCTTAAAAGAATAAGGATGCGGTGATTCAGTATGCTGCTCAGGTGTTCAGGTAATGGTCAGTTAGCAGATATTAGTGTTATTGCCAAAACGGCTGGGTGAGGGGAGTGACATTGGAAATATTTTAATTATACCTTGCACAGGCACACAGTGTCTAGACTTCTGCTTCATAACCAGGACCACTTTCATGGTGGGGTTTTTCTGACAATTAGGGGTTAATCATTGTGATTGCAGTTAGAGAATAATGGCATGCATTCGAGTTTCAGTCTGGAGAATAAGGCAGAGAAAGGTAAGAGCTTTATTGTGCTTTGTCTCTGATCGTGGTAGAGATGACAGGAGTTTGTAACAGCTATAGTGGGGACTTATGTCAATGGGAGGTGGGTGGTATGTTGGCTTTCTAAGTTTATAAAGAGTGATGTATTAGACTTTGTCCCTATGTGGGGTCATTGACCTACTTTTACTTATAGTCTTGGTCGGGCATTTTCCTCAGTGAAATTGAAAAGGATGATTGGCTCATATTTTACTGCTACCTGCACTAAGGGGACGTTGCAGCCTGAGGTGACAAAAGAGACAGAATTTAGCTCATTATCTAGTCACTTCTTAAACACTGGGATTCTCTGTTGCAGTTTCACATAGTTGTCAGAACTCAATGTAAAAGTTAAAGGAGGGGTGTCATAGTATCAAGGTGCTGCTGCAGAGTTTCTAGTTGTAGGGTTTGGGGAATTGTTTTTGTTTCAGTTCTTGTATTGTAAAGTTAAGATACTTATTCTGTTTTGTTTAGTTTTGTTGTAGACTGCGGAGGAATGGAATATGAGTTGGATTTGGTTGGTGACCTGAAGTGAGGGAGCTCGAAAACTTATGGAAGCTGTTCCAATGGAGGTCTTGGTTTCTTGAATGGTGTACAATGAGATCACAGACGGGGGTGTGCACAGAGAGCAGTGGTCAGTGCCTTGTCAGAAATGGTTTTGGAAGGTAACGGATTCTGCTTGTGGGGATGTTTGATTGTGGAAGTGGTGCACAATGGGTTAGCATGTAATCCTAAGTCGGTGCTATTTATGGCACAACAGGGTTGGGGTTTATTGAGGTAGTGTAGGGGCAAGTTGAAGGAAAGATATGTTGGGACATGGTAATCCAGGGAGGGGGATTGTTTAAGGGAAGATTGGGGTTTTCACAGGTGGGGTGGAGTCCAATCTTTACAGGATCATGGGTACTCTGAGGCCACTGGTTTAGGCCCCTGGTAAGCTAGCTACATTTATTTCTTATATCTAGAATGGAATGGGTGCCAGACTTTTTCAATATGGAACTTTGAGGAACATGACTTTTTATGATGCGGGTGAGGGACATTCCACAAGGCAAGGTATCTTTGAGAGGTATAGGCAGGGAGGTATTTTAAAGTTTGCAGCATCTTAGGTTTCTTTGCAGGTTAATGTCATGGTTACAGCCATTTGCAGAGCAAAGCAGCAAATTGGAGGGGTTGCCAAAGTTGCATTTTTAGACGAATATGACTTTATGTTTAAACTGTTTTTTGGGTTAGAGTGATTGCATGGGGATTTTATTGTATTGCTTGTTTATGGAAATGTTCTTAGGATCACTGGAATAGGAATTAACCAGGCACATACAGTGTTTATAGGCTGTATAGAAATCACTAGTTGACTCCTATAAATTTTGGTATAGAAATTATCTTTCATATGCAGTGTCTACAGTTAATATGGTAAGTACGCAGTTAGGCAGGTCAGATTTGGATGGAGCTTTTAGGGGTGCATTTACAGTTATCTATTCAGGTTACTGTGTTGATAGAGGGACCGTGATCTGGTGATAGGAAGCTGATATGGTTCATAGGACTTGGTAGGTGCTGGAAATGTTTCAAATTAGGTTAGGGTTTAGATGGGAGTACTACAAGAATCATTTAAATTATGCTTGAAGGAATTTTGTAGGTACAGTTCTGGAAGCATTGTAGGTATGAGGGTGTTTTTTGGATATTTTGGGAGCAGGGTGCTTTGTTTACGTTGGTGATAGAAGATTAAGCAAGGCAAGCTGTTGGAGTTTTCAGAAGTTGGCATGTTCTATTTCTTTGTGTTGCAGCTAGGGTTTTAGCAAGAAGAGAACTTAGCAGGTACTGTCAGCAAAGGTGAGGATGACTTTAGGTGCTGCACTGTATCAGATAGTTTGAAGGATGGCTGGATGGCTCTTGGACAATTATTATATAAGGCTGCTGTTATGGGTTAGTTGCTTAAATGCCATGGCCACTTAAAACATTCCATGTTTATAATGGACAGTTGGTGTGATGTCAAGATTGTTACTCTGCTGACATTAAAGAGATTTAATTTGGTAATAACATTCATTTGGGTGGTAAAATGGGGATGCAAGGTGGGATGAGGGTAGGCAGTCACCTCTTCATAGTTTTACTGGCCGTGGGCTTAAGGTTTGGTTGTCCAGTTGGCTGGCAATGTCTTTTGAATCCTTGAGGCTTCCGTTGCTGTGAGGTATGGATTATTTAATTCAAGTGTAGTGGTTATGCTGGGTTATGAGTTTATGGTTTGTTACACTGGTAGTAGGGAAGGGATCAGTCATTTGTTTTCAGTGATTTGGTTAACTGGCATTTTTGTTAGTAAGGTGATAGGGCTTTAGGAGGTGATGACGTGGATCCAGTTTAGTTTGTGGGGATGGGATACACCGAATGATGATTGGTCTAATGAATTAATGGTGGTTAGGTGCTGAAAGTTTATCAGAGAGGGGGGATCAGCCTTGTTAGGCTGGTGGGTGGAGAAGAGGGACAGGCGTGCCCTCTTCTGTTCCCCCTCTGATTTTGGTTGATCATTCCAATGAACTGTGTAAGGAAAGTGAGTATTGAAGGTGGCTCGATAAATAAGCAAGCAGGGGTAAGGATGCTTATCTGGTTGGATGTTAATTCAATAAGTGGTAAATGAAGTGAGTAATGGAACGCTGTTTCAGAAGTAAAATAAATGGGATGTGCAATTCAATAAATGGTAAATGAAGCAGGTAGTGGGATGCTGCTTCATAAGTAAGTGAGATGGAGGTATGGACGCTGCTTACTGGGTCAGGATGAGCAAGGTCACGCTGTCCTGATTAATATTACATGGATGTGGATGTTGGAGGTATGGACGCTGCTTACTGGGTCAGGATGAGCAAGATCACGCTGTCCTGATTAATATTACATGGATGTGGATGTTGGAATTCAATCAGATATATTGTGTTTCATATGTAAGTAATAACTGTTGGATAACAAAGTTATGTTCATGAAAGTTTAATAAAGGTCATTAAATGTCATTTGATGTGATGTATTTATTGAAGGTGACCAGGACAAATGAGGTTTGATAACAAACCAGTTTGTCCCAGGATATCTTCAGAATGGGGCTAGTTAAAATATTAGTAGAAGTTAAGAGGATGGGGGGAGGAAAGGGTTAAATGGGGAGGGAAGGATGATTGGGAGGAAATAAGGTATGGGCAGGGAGGGGCTTAAGGGGCTTATGCAAGTGTAACTGGGTAAGGAATCACATTTTGGCATGAACTTGCTACCCACCCTCCCTCCCTCTTTTGGTGGAATAGTGGGGACTGTGGTCATTTGTCAGATTGGGTAGGACTGAGAAGAGGGACAGGCTTGCCTTCTTCTGTTCCCCCTCTGATTTTGGTTGGTCATTCCAATGAATTGGGAATGAAAAGTGAGTATTGAAGGTGGCTTGATAAATAAGCACGTGGCGGGTAAGGACGTTGCTTATTTGGTCGGATAAGTGGCAAATTAAGTGAGTAGTGGGACGCTGCTTCATAAGTAAAATAAGTGGGATGTGCAATTCAATAAATGGTAAATGAAGTGAGTAGTGGGATGCTGCTACATAAGTAAGTGAGATGGAGGTATGGGCGCTGCTTACTGGGTCAGGATGAGCAAGGTCACTCTGTCCTGATTAATATTACATGGATGTGGATGTTGGAATTCAGTCAGATATATTGTGCTTCATATGTAAGTAATAATTGTTGGATAACAAAGTTATGCTTATGAAAGTTTAATAAAGGTCATCAAATGTCACTCGGTGTGATGTGTTTATTGAAGAGGACCGGGACAATGTCATTTTGAAATTGTAATGAAGTATTAGTTTCTGCACAGGTATTTGCTGTTTCAGAAATGTCTTAGAGTGTCTGACATCATATTCCAGGAATAGTTCTGCAGATATCTTTGTTGTTAAAGAATATACCCCACCAAATATTTCAGGCATCCTAATACAATAACAGTTCTGCACAGGGCTTTGTTGTTGCAGATTGTTGATATAAAATGACAATGAACACAATGCACAGGGTTTTGTCATTACACCATATTGTCACAAAGTGACAGATACTGTAACACTATATTAGCTCTGCAAGTGGCTTTTTTGTTACTGAGTGTCCAGTGCAGATATAATCATATATGACTGTAATCTGGGCAATATTGTCAAATCTTGTATTGATACTTATTCATTACAGCAGGAATTAACTTCCATACATGATGCCGTATAGAAGATGACTAAAATTAAATGTGGAAAGCCCTGGGAATACTGTCACTTTTGGTAAAGAAAAATGTCTCTCTATGCATACAGTAAAGCCAAAGCTTCAATCCCAAATTATATTTTATAGTCAAGGATCCTGGAAACTTTGGCCAGTAATTGCTAATCCCTTGATTACCATGCAACAGCATCAGTCAGAAAATCCTAAACCCTTCTATTTAAGACAAGTAATACCACCCAGGTCAAAAGATGTCATCATCCCTGCCTATGCAACCCTAATAAGACCAATTATTTTGTACAATGTTCCCTTTTGTATGCAACTTTAAGACATATTAATGAAACCTGAAAGGCCCCAAGACTCTTTTCCAAAAAGATTGTTCACCTAAAGCTGTTGATCTGAGAAACAAAGGTTTGAAATGTTATCACTGTACTTGGTCTCTTGCAGACTCTTGGGAAGGAGATCTATGCCTTCCATTAAATGCCATAAGAAGCCCCATCCACTTTGATTGCTTATACCCTTGCAAGTCAAATAGCTCTACTAATGCAAGAATTAGTGGTTTAAACCTTCACCAACACATAAATGCAATGTGCTGGGGAGAAAAATGTATAACCCACTGCCTGCCTGACCTCTTGAACAGACTTTCCCTGAAAGTTAAATAAAGTGACACCCTAAAACTACACAGGTACCCATACGTTTACTCCAGGATAACTTGTTTTCCCTTTTTAGAGGGGGTATGAGTGTGGTCATTGGTAAAAAGTCTTTTGACTCAACTAGTTTGTACTTTCTATGATTCTGTAATCCTGTGAGCTTTTAAAACATTGGGTAGCAGATGTAAGGGCAGTTAGCAACCCTACCCTAAAAAGCAGGACAGAGCTACGTTGCCAGAAAGGTCAGACAAGTTAGAAGTAGTGAATTTATCAATATAGATCAATAAGAGTAAACACTGATTACAAGTGGTAAGTCAGCCTTACTTTGGTAATGATAATGAGACAGACATGCAAGACTTTGTGGGCAACGTACAATGAAATAAATTCATGAAGACATGACTGACCGAGGCAATAAAGCAAGGCAGGAAGGCATTATCAGCAAGGAAAAATGAAGAAGCATATTGAGCAATGCTCAATAATGTTGGCTGACAATGTCTACCATATGTTGTGTTGATATCAGGTGGTCCAGAGGCAGAAACTATGGTTACAGCTGAGAGGTCTAAGCCATTAACATTAAATCATTACAGTAGCAAGTGGGGATACTCTAACACAAAATTCTACTTACACTCAAAAGGCAAGCTGGCATGACAAAAGACAGTATCATGAACATAAAGAACTCATATTTGTTATACTTAAATCAAATAAATGGAAGATAAATATATGGAGGATGCAATATATCCAAGATGTACATTGACTGATCCCCTTGCAATTGTAGGCAACATGGAGGTTAAGAACCCATCACTGCAATATATATGGGGGACTAGATAAAGGATATCATAATCAAGTTCAATATTTTGTAACTAAAATCCCATAAGTTGTGTTTTCAATAACAGGAGTAGTATAGAGGAAGCAAGGTAAAATAAGTGTCATTACAGTATTCATCATCATCATCATCATCAATGCCCTTTTTCTCATTTTTACTAGGTGAGGTTGTGATGTTGCATCCGGTGTCACCTCCTCTCTCAATTATATACCACTTTCCTACCTTCTTTGAAAGTGATTTATCTTTACCTTCTGCTCTAATGTCATAATTTCTTTATCTGTCTCACAGTGTGCATTATCTATCAACCCTTCCAAATCCTTCTGTCAGTATAGTAGCTTGACACCCACTGAGTCCATCTGCAGGATTCTTAGTACATGCTCTGGAAGTGGGAGAATCATCATTCTAATCATATTGATTCTACTTCATTGTGCGTGTGTTTTATTTCCTCCTCTCTCCAGTATCCTTAGTATCTCCCTCCCCTTCTCCAAATTAATTTGCATTCTGCAACTTAATGTATCCTACATATACTCCCAGGGTATTCTCTGTCCTGAATGTGTTCTCCTTCCTTTCATTTTTTTCTCCTATACTAACAACATCTGCCTTGTTCTAGTTGCATCTAAGCCATGAGGCCCTTTCAAACATTGCAAAAACTAGAATTATTTCCTGCATGGCCATCTCAACATTATTAAACATAAGCATGTTGCCATCCACACACACATTACAAATGCTGCCTATACTCCTATTTTTCTCTGCAGATAAGTTTACTTTTTCCACATTTCAATGACCAACTTGGCTATGACTATCATTAAAAGCACTAGGAAGAGACAGCACCTGTCTGGTCCTCTTCCCAAATTTTAGATTTTTGGAAACTTCTCCATTTACAATTAATTGTATTTTGGCATTCTTGTAAATTGCCTTTGTCAGTGCTATAAAAAATGTCCTCAATTTGTCAGTTTCCTAGTATTTTTCAGAGGAATTCCTATCTAACTGTGTCAAACACATTTTGTCAGTCAAAAAAGACCATCCCTACCAGTGTTTCCCCCTTTTTGCTCTTACCTGTACATCATTTCGGTTAAGTCCCCAAATTTATTTCTGCCCTTCTTCCTCTCAAGTATTATCTTCAACACAATCTCATCTAGTATTCTTGCTAACACTTTTGTCATCACTTTCATGTCTGTGTATATTAAGGAGATTGGTCTGTAATCTCCTCCTTTCATCCTTCAATCCCCCTCTTTTGCAATCACTACCTCACTGGTTGTTTCTCATTATGTCTGCCATTTGTTTCATAAGTATCCATTCTGCTTCTCTGCTACACTTTTAGGTCTATGCATGGTATTAATTTGGTCCTCTTTCCTTTATATCTTTCAATGCCATCACTATCTCTTTGAACTCCTCCATCCTGATTTTTGCATTCAATTTCCCCCGTCTGTATTCCTTCTGCTCGGTACTGCTCTCTACTAACTACCTGCAATCTCTCAATGGACTTATTTTTCCTTCTACTGTTTCTGGTATATTTGTTGGTGTAAGCTTCTCTAACCCCACTGCCCTCCTCTACAATCTCTCCCTCTTTTCACTTAATGTTTTGCACTTCACTCATCTATTTATTTGTTATACTTCCTCATTAGCTGTTTCCCATATTCTTCCCCAGTTATCCATGAATATATCTTCAAGTACCAATATTGTACTTCCATTGCAGTTGTTTCTTTTCCTTCTAGTCCATTTCTACTACTGCTTAATTTGTCCATAATTCTTCTGTCTATATCATTTTTCATGTATCCCTTGGTATCCTGCTCATTTCTCCTTCCAGTTTTATCTCCTCCTGATCCACCCATTATCATTCAAGACTTTCCCACTAACTGCTATTTGATTCAATCCCACCTCTGTCTTCCCAAATCTGTCTTTTCTACAGTGTTCTCATCCGATGTCCTCCCATTAGTTTTTGCAACTGTTGCATCATTTCCCAATCTTTCCACATGTAACTCACCCATTCTGATCCCAACCCCCTCCCCTATTTACCGACTCTCTCCTTGTTGTCATTACTATCACTGCAAGTCTAATATTTATATATTGTGCATTTCAATCTCCATCATTTTTAGAAGTTTATCTTTCCTTAATATCCCTTTCAGTCTTCTGGCTTGACTTAAGTAGTAAACATATACTCCATCTTTTCTGGGTATCTTTCTCAACATATATCCTTCTACTATCCTTTCTTGATCCTTTGAATGTCTCTTTTCATCTTTATACTGTACTTTCTTTCAACAAGGATCTTTTTCTTTGCTGGGATCTAATTGACATAGGTTCATAGGTAGGTACTAGGCTATCGGCCCTAAGGCCTATAAAAGCCTAGCCAAAAAGGTACCCTGGCTTTTGCCACCAAAGAAAATTATTTTCCTGTACCACTGTCAAGCAGAGCCACAGAAGTGATCCCCAGGGTGAATTTCCTATTTCCCATCAAATCATCAAGATTTTTCTTGAAGAGTGCTAATGAGGAGCTTTGTTTGATATAGGTAGGTAGTTTATTCCAGAGTATGGGAAGTCTCTGGCACAGGAATCCCTCTGGCATGCTCTGTTTATTGTGGTGACAAGGTTTAGGTCCCGAGAGCGTATAGCTAGGAGGGAGTGGGATTTCTTTAAGTGAAGCATGTCCAACAGCTCTGGGTTTGACATAGCTTTGTGTGTTAGGCAGAAATCACCTCTGAGTAGGTGATATACGACAGAGTAAAGCTGGAGTTTTTTGAGACGGTCTGCGTAGGGCATCTGTTTGAGGCCAGTAATGTGATACCTTGTGAGGTAGCCATTGTGCTGTAACTCAGAGCAGATCTGAGTATTACCATTGAGATTCTTGACATAGCTATAGAATGCTTTGTGGTTGTCTTTAGAATAAGTGGCGATTTTGTTCTCTTAACTAGCGTTGAAAGATTTTATCAGGGATCGGAGCTTCTTACTGAGGCTGACAAGGGAGCTCCTCCACTCATGGGATTTTACTCTCTTTTGCAACAGTTTCTTTCTTCTGTTGTAGAGTTTGTTTATAGCAGGGGACCACCAAAATGGCTTCCTTTTGTTGAAGGATAACATCTTGGTTCTGTTTGGGATAGCACGATCCATGCACTCGTGTAAGTGCTTATAAAGTGCAATTGTGTAGGATTCAGTAGTCGTAACTGTATTGTCCATCTGCATGGGTGTCATGAAGTTCACCACTTCTGTCTTAAGAAGCATGAAATTGGCTTTGGAGAATTTTTTACCATGGTTGCCTTAATGGGGGGTGGGGGCAGGATGTGGATATCTAGGATGATTAGCTTATGGTCAGATCGGACCAATGAGATGTTGACTTCAGGTGTGGAATACCAGTCACTCATGTTGGTAATGACTAGATCTAGGATATTGTTGACCATGGTGGGGGTGTGGATAAATTTATCCAGGGCATTGGAGTTTATGAATTTCAGAAAGCGTTGAGTGAAGGAGTTGGTACATGAGTAGTTTTCCCAGTTAATGGTGGGGTAGTTGAAATCGATGATTATTAGGGTGTTTGGTTGAACCTTAATATTTTCCACTACATCAAGAAAATAGGAGTGGAAATCCTGGGGCATGGTGGGGGATCTGTAGCAAGCTACAATTTGGATTGCAGTTTTGCCCAGAGTTGGTTGCACTTGGATAACCTCGGATGCATTATGCTGAGCAACTAGCCTGGAATTGTGGATATCTTTAATGAATGTGGACACACCTCCACCTTTAGTGTTCCGGTCCAGGTTACATGGCCGAAAAGTGTGGTATGAGTTATAGCCTGGTAGTGCAGGGGTGATCTCTGGAGCCTTGAACCAGGTCTCAGTCACTGCACAGATATCGATGTTCTCCATTTTAAGGAGTGCCTCGAGTGAGTGCATTTTGAGATTTAGACTTCTTACATTGAGTAGCATCACCTTCAGTTTTTGCTTGCCTGTTCCTGTTACGGTGGTGAATTTATCATTTGAACCTTGCCTAAAAAAGGCAGTATAGGGGTGGCAAGAACCTTAGCAAGTATCTGGAATCCCAGGGGTGACAGGTGCAGGCCATCTCTGGCAAAGCATTTTGGTCTGTCGACCATGTCAACCCTGGCAGACAGATACTGGATCCGTTTAGAATGACACCAGAAGCTTAGCCAATTGTTGAAGTCAATCATTTTGTCCTTGTACTACGGTATCATTCTGGGTGATGGCAGAATGCTACTCAGGGCTAGTGTCATACATGCCTGGGCTACAAGATCGGAGAGCTCTTCCATGTCTCTTTTCATGTAGTCCAGGGAGGTACGTCTCAAGTCATTCACACCAACATGAACAATGCCAGAGTCATATTTGTACTTGTTGTGGAGTGACCTGAGTGCGTGGGTTGATGTTACATAGATACATGAACATTGATGTTACTTTTGATGATTTCCCCTTCATCCCCTTTTATTTCATTCTATTCCTCAAAAAAACTATTTGACAAAGTCACCTATACACTTTTTGGGGAATACATTTTCGCTCCTCTCCAGCTTATTCCATGTATTCTTCCTTACTAAATCTGCCCTCCCGACATTTCTGCACCCTTTCATTCACTACATATGATCCCTTTCTGAAACAGATAGCCAGTCTCCTCTTGCCCTAGCCTGCTTTATTGTGTGTTGAACTGTTGGGTACCATGGCCTTACAATCGTCCATCTGTATTTTTACTTTAATTTGATTTCCTGGAGCAATGCCACATGCTATTGTATGCTGCTCATTCTGCAGTGCATCTTTCTCCATTTTGTCAGGTGCAAAGCCCCTCTTTCAATTCTATTTCAGGTTAGCACATTCAGTCTGTATTTGTTTCCTTTTTTCTTTCTTTGGTTACATTCCCTACACCTCCCATCTGCTGTTGAACAGCTCTTCCGTCCTAGGTTTCCCTGCTCAGTTGGACCTTCTGTCACTTGGCCTTAGCCTACACTTGGGCCCCCTATCTCCCACTTAAAGTTGGATTTAGCGCCCTGCAGCCTGCAATTTAAGTGCCTCCAGATTTGGATAATTCACCTTGTCCATTTTTTTTCCTCTGTTCTGTTTTGGTGATGTTCTTCCTGTTTTCATGTCTCCTTGACTGCTTACTATTTGTTGTATGTTCTTAATTTCCTTATCTTTCCCATTGTCACTTTTTGTTTCCATTGCATTTGACATTTTCTTGTGACAGCTGCATGCAGTCCATTTCACTCTGATCTAATGCATTACACTCAAACATAAGACTGGTGTTTCCATAATTATTTCTTTCTCTGCTTCCCCCATTTTTCATTCACATACCTCAACACTTTTGCCTGCTTCTTGAAAGAGAAAGCTTAGTTTTATCTGAAAATACAAACATTGTAAAATAACAAGAACATTAAAACTGGGTGACTTTAACTTCAACTGGCCCTTTTTTGGCTTAAGTGTTGGTGTCATTCAAAGGGGATCCAATGCCTGTCAGCCTGGGATGACATGCTCGACAAGCCACGATGCTTCGCTAGGGACGGCTTGCACCTGTCACCCCTGGGCTTTCGGATATTGGCAAAGGCTCTTGCTACCCCCATAGTGCCTTTTTTAGGCAAGGCTGAAAAGATAAACCCACCTCCATAGGTATCACAAGGGATAAGAAACTAAGAGTAATGCTACTCAACGCCAGAAGTCTAAACCTCAAGATGCACACACTCAAAACTCTCCTTAGCATGGAGAACATCGATATCTGTGCAGTAACAGAAACCTGGTTCAAGGCTCCCGAGAGCACCCCAGTACCAGGTTATACTTCATACCATGCTTTTCAGCCCCAAAACTTGGACCGAACCACAAAAAGAGGGGGAGTATCAATATTCGTCAAAGATACCCACACCTCCAGGTTGGTGGCACAGCATGAAGCATCAGAGACTATCCATGTGCAACTAACTGTGGGTAAAACTGCCTTCCAGTTTATAGCCTGCTACAGACCACCCTCCCAAACACAGGAACCCCACTCGGCCTTCCTGAGAATACTGGAAAATATGAAGGTCTCTCCAAACACCATTATATTGGGTGACTTCAACTACCCAAACATAGACTGGGAGCATTACTCTAGCTCCAACACCCTAGCCCAAAGGTTCCTAGAATTTATAAACTCAAATGCTATGGAACAATTTGTTACCACTCCCACAAGAGGGGAAAACATACTGGACCTGATCATCACCAACATGGGGGCACTATGCTCCAGACCAGAAGTGTATCCCTCACTGGTAAGATCAGACCATAAACTAATCTCACTGGATATTCACATCCCGACCCCACCCCCTGCCCAAAAAACCACAGTGAAAAACTTCTCTAAAGCAAATTTCACACGCCTCAAAACCGAGGCAAAATCCTTCAAAGCCCCCGGGCCTGTGGAAAATATGGTCCAGACCGCAGAATCCTTTATAAACGCATTCTATGAACACCTTCAGGAATGCATGGATCATGCAATCCCAAATAAAACCAAGACCAAATCCTCCAAAGGCAGACGTCCTGTCTGGTGGACCCCAGCCATAAACAAACTATACAATAGAAGGAGGAAGCTACTACATGATAGAGCAAAATCCCAAAAAGGGAAGGCATCTCTGATCAGTATTAGCAAAAAACTACGGGCACTCATAAAATCGTCTAAGGCCAGCTTCGAGAGAAAAATTGCACAGGACACTAAGGATAATCACAAGGCTTTCTTTAGTTATGTTAGGAACCTGGGTGGGAATTCCCAGATATGCTCAGAATTATTCCAAAATGACAAAAAATACACTGAGCCCACAGACATTGCCAACATCCTAGCTGACAGGTTCAGTGCAAACCCCCCCCCCTCCCCACCAAAAGGGCAAATATCTATCCCAACAGAGTGCTGCCCCCCTGACATCTCAGATGCTCAGGTAAGAGCCGCCCTCTCCAAAGCAAAAAACACAGCATCAATGGGACCAGATGGTGTCCCGGGCTGCGTCCTACATGAACTCCAAGAAGAGCTAAACCCAAACATAAAACTACTGTTCAATCTTAGCCTTACTACAGGATATGTACCCAAAGAGTGGTGTACAGCAACAGTGGTCCCTCTCCACAAAGGTGGTGCCTCAACGGATCCTGGAAACTATCGCCCCATAAGCCTGACTAGCTTGGTCTGCAAAGCTATGGAAAGGATCATCATGGACCTCATAAATAAAGATATTGGGGACCTACAGACACTGGATCCTACCTAGTTTGGCTTTGTTAAGGGCAGATCCTGCCTCTTAAACCTGGTCGATTTCTTTGAAACAGTCACCAAGGCCATTGACGAGGGGAAGGTGGTCCACACAGCCTACCTGGACCTCGCAAAAGCCTTCGATACAATACCCCACTCGGGCATTATAGATAAGCTCACCAGCTTAAATATAAACCCCTATGTCACTAGATGGGTTGCAAACTGGCTCAAGGATAGAACCCACATGGTTAGAATTGCTGAAGCCATGTCAGATTCCAAACTAGTTACAAGTGGCGTCCCACAAGGCTCAGTCCTGGGACCTCTCTTGTTCGGTATATATTTCTCGGCGGTACAGGCCAACACGGAAGGACTGTGGCTGACCAAGTTCGCAGATGACTGCAAACTGGGCACCATAATCAACTCTCCAGCCGACACAAGCATCCTCCAAAAGGGCCTCATAGAAACAGACAACTGGTGCCAGAGCCATGGCCTCAAGCTCAACGCCAAAAAGTGTATAGTCATCCGCTTTGGCAAAAACAAAGTGCCCACAAATTACCACATAGGTGGTAATCCATTAAGTACAGAAGACGTCATTAGGGACCTGGGGACCCAAGTTGATAGCAATCTCTCATTTGACAACCATGTGGCCAAAGTGGTTAGAAAAACATTTTATATAGCCCACCTAATCATGAAGGGATTCACATCTAGATCAGGGGAGGTCATCATGCCTCTTTACTCATCCCTCATCAGGCCCATAATTGAGTACAATGCCCCTTTTGGGATGTACCTTACCAGACACCTGCAGCAACTGGAAAGACCCCAAAAGTACCTCACCAAGAGGATCAAAGGGCTCAAACAGATGCCATATGCTGCCTGGTTAAAGAAACTCCAGCTCTACTCAGTGGCATACCGCCTGCTCAGAGGCGATCTGTGCCTGACGTATAAAACCATGTCCAACCCGGAATTAATGGACATGCTGCACCTCAGAAAATCCAAATCCCATCGAGCTCACGCTTCGAGAGACTTGAACCTCAGCACTGAAATAAATAGGACATGCTGGAGGGACAGATTCATAACCCAGAGGCTCCCTTCACTCTGGAATAAAATCCCAGTCCAGGTTAGGCAGAGTCCCACATTGACTCTCTTCAAGAGGAATCTTGATGAGTGGATGGGAGATCGTAGGTTTACCCCGGCTATCACTTCTGTGTCACTGTTAGACAGAGGCACAGTATCCTAACCTCAAAAAAGGGGCATAGCAAAATTAATTTAAAATGGGTGCCGAAAGCCAAACACACTCTGGCTAGGCTTATAAATGCCCTAGGGCAGATAGCCTAGTATGAACCTATGAACCTATGAACCTATGAATCTATGAACTCTGGTAACCATAAAACTGCCATAAACTAATTTAGTCTTGCAGAATTAAACAGCTTTTCCACTCATTTCAACAAAAAACATAAAACCATAACAAGGTATCCATCATTGTCTGGATTCTCACCTGCTCCCTTAACAGAATTTCTTCCTTTGTACCTGCCTCCCTAAGTGACCACCTTCCCATCTTCATCATCAAACAACAAACTAATATCCATAAACAGCAGCACCTCAATCAAATTTGCAACCTCACTAACTTCAATATAGATATTTTTATCTGTAACTTAAAAAAACGAATTGGTCCAATCTAAAATTTCTACCATTTGATGAAGCTATGTCTGAATTTAATAACTCTTTCCTTAACACATTAAATGAACCTACCCCACTCAAAACAAAGTGTTTTAAATATAAAACTGCTCCCTGGTTATATAGAAGTACAAACCTTCTTCTGAAACAAAGGGATAAAGCCTAGAAATCCAGAGCCTCTTATAAAACCATGACAAATGTCCAACATTTCAAATATCTCTGCAGCCAAACTGAATACAACATTATAGCAAAAAATATATATATTAACAGATTTCTGAAATCTGGTCACTTCTCCCAATCATCCCCTATTAATTCCATATGACTCTATAAACACTGCCACACTTTTCATCTCCCACTTAATTCCCTAATTAACAACATAACCACTCTTATCACACATGCTGATTTGCAGCCTCACAAACTTCCCCTCTTCTTCTCACTACAAGTAATTCCAATCTCAAGTATAAAAAGGCATCTTCTTTGTTAAATCTGACCACTCAAGCTCCTGTCAATCTGCCTGCTGCATACATTAAAACAGCTGCAGAAGCGATAGTCTACCAAGTTTCAATCATAACAAATTGATCCATCCAAGAGTCCTCTGTTATTCTTCTCTGGAAAAAATACCACATCCCACTGCTCCACAAAGTCAGTAACATTCTCGTCTTTACTCTTCTCAGCATGGCTTTTCCCACACTACAGTATCACCACTGCCCTTCTTACTGTAAAGTTTGTATATACACACACATGCACACACACCCACACACACACACACACACACACACACACACACACACACACACACACACATATATATATATATATATATATATATATATATGTTTTTCTTTTTTACCCAAATTGGAAACCTGTCAGTTTGACTGCATTGCACTAATATTCATGTTTCATGTTCATCTTTTTCTTCTTCCATTGCTCCTGAAGCTATATTGGAGAATTGGGTGCGATATTTATTTATGTATTTGTTTATTAATATGTATGTATCTTTATAAATAAATATTGTGTGCAATATATATTTATTTATATGTATTTATCTTTGTTTACCAAGAAAATCCAACTGGGATAAAACATCTTTTCAGCCATGGTCCAGGGAGAAAACCTTTATATTTAATACCAGTTTTGACATATACATAAAATACAGTTGCACAATATCAGAAGGAATACAAAATCTATTTAGGTGTATGTTTAGGAAAAAAAAAAGCTTTGCAATAGTTTACATAAACATAATTTAGAAACAGACCATGTATATAGCGTGCATAAGTATATACAGTGTTAATCATTCATTAGACATGTACACAAACTTGTATATAGCAAAGAGAGATATAAAATTGCAAAAGATGCTGGAATATTACCCGTAATTTCTAACAATTAAAATAAGGAAAGGAAGAAGCAGCTTAACTATGGAAATTTAAGAAAGGGGGAAGGTGATTTATAATGAAATATAGTATGATATGTTAGTAGTAGAGCAACTATGAAAATATCATTACATTTAAGACTGAGAAGTAAAGTAATTAAGAAAGTGAGAATGATTTGGGCTACTTGGACTGTTATAAGAAGTATTAGTTTTGGAGAGTTGAAGAGAGAGAGAGTGTTGAAACTGTGACAGAGGGGGGACAGTGAGATAATTGTTGATCTAATTATAGAGAAAAAGAGATTGAGTCTTATCACATAGAGCATGCGATTGATATAATTTATGCAAATGGTTATTGTGTATTTCCAGGAACAGAAGTGACTACACCTGTTTTATACACACACACACACACACACACACACACACACACACACACACACACACACACACACACACACACGGATAGATAGATAGATAGATAGATAGATAGATAGATAGATAGATAGATAGATAGATAGATAGATAGATAAATAGATAGATAGATAGATAGATAGATAGATAGATACAACAGATAAACTGTTACTTTGTGAGGAATAAAGTTGCTGGTTGAGAGTCTTGAAGTCAGAAAAAAAAGAGGAACTGTAGACTAGTTTACTTGAGGCCTCATAGTAATCAAGCCCATTTGTTTATAAAAAGATACTATTGAAAATAAAAGTTATAAAACAAGTGAGTGTTTTTTTCCCTCATCAGATCTTGCTCCATTTTACATGGCATGCAGTATTTATAAGCTCCTACACATAGTTCACTGCCAGTTCATTTTTGGTGGGGTCATTGATATAAGCAATAGGTGGTTTTGACAAGTTATTTTGGGATAGGTGAAATCTTTCACAAATGTTTGTAGACCCTCTCCTTTTGGTAGCTAATAGGTTATAACTCATGTGTTATATTCTTAAGAAGCTAATGCCTAGTTAATATAAACACATTGTATTGTGCTTGTCACTGATTATATAAAAGTAGTAGCATTTCATCTTTCCTCTGATATAAGTTGATGATATTTGCCAGAATTACGATGGACAAGAAGTAATCATCTTACAGCATGTCGATAGTAAGATCACTAGCCTGATACTGCTGTTTTGGAGGAGACACTACAGAAACAAAAGGTGTGTAAATGCTCACTAGCCAAATACTGCATTAGTGTGTTAGACAATACATGAAAGAAAGGTATATAAGTGAACTCTGGAGCCTTAAGCTGCCAATGACTACTTTAACTTAAAATATGAGATTCTGGGATGGAAGTCATATGTTTTTACATTAAGGTAATCTTTCAATGTTATGCCATTATAAAAATAACTGCAGCTAGCTGCAGCAATGCTGGTAACTATTTAGCTGATACTGTGACTGGGATGACATGCCTTGTATCTATTATGTTAATGCATCATATTTTCCATGAAAAAAAATGAATTCAATTACATAATGACACATCTATTATAAGTGTATGACAACTACATTTGAAAATAATTATTCAAACAATGTAACACTCATGTCAAGAGCTGTACCAACCTTTTCATGGGAACATATATTCTAGTGTTGTATAGCTAAATGAGGCACAACATTTTTGTTGTAGCATATTTAAATTCACTGACTATTGGAAAAATGTGTGCATCAAAAGCCTTCAGCACATTATAGAGTCACTGCCATTATTAGGCTAATCAGTTGATAAATGATATGATTATGAATAGATCCACACAATGTTCTAAACCATGTAACTGCTTCAGCTAGGTTAGCTTCAGCTGCAGAGCTGATTGTTACATTATTTCAAATTAGAGTATATCACATGTGAGACATGAAGGGCTCTGTATGTGCCAGGTCTAACCTAAACTACATTCTATGCCAGTGAAGCTATTAGGGTTAAATGCAGAAAGATATGAGTGTCTCCTATTTCAAATCTGCATGTTCCTTATAAAAGAGGGGACATTGAACTGTGTGTCATAAATCCTAGCAACTAGTTGAGGTTTTGAAGACAAATGTCTAAAGTAACATTACAGACATTTAGAAATTGCCATGTTACCAAGTGTAGTTCCCACAGTGGGAAAGTGCAGCTCCCAAAGTGGGAACCAGTCAGTCTGCCTTAAATGTTTGTTGCAGCAGAGCTTTTGGCAAAAAAAAAAAAAAAAAAAGTTTTGGAACTGTCTAAGTGAACTTGAAAAAACATGCCTATCTGGACCATACAGTCCTGGGTAGTTTATTCAAGCTACTTAATAACATATGGATCACCTTATAGTGAGAAAGTAGTTATTATGTCATAGACCAGGATTCAGATACAGGCCTGTCCGTGAGCGGTAAGGCTGTGCTAAAAGAGCCTGCCAGCATGATCTTGGAAACCAAACATTCAGAAACGCACTAGTCACAATGAAAAAAGAACTCATTATCAGCTAAGTTGCATATCTCTGAATCATTCAATGATTACTGCAAGTACTAAAAGAGCCTTCTCTACCGTCTGTGTGGTAATCACCACTGGGAGCATAGTGTTAGTACAGGCAAACCCCTTATTCATTCCTTACACCCAGACACACATCCAAAAATACACACACACATACACGCACACATGCACACTCGCACGCATGCACGCACACACGCACACTCCAACATGCCTCTTGCTTGTTATCTGTTGTGGATTTAAAAGAGCATCCCTTATAACTCATGAATTATTGCATTCGGTCTGTATAATGCCAGACATTTCAGTTTCATTCTTCTGCTGTATGGAAAGTGCATCATGATGCATGACTTGTTGCTATATTATCTGTTTAAGCAGAGTAGGGTAATAATAATACTCTTTGGGTTGTCTAGTGTTCCCTCCCCACCTTTGTCCAGAAAATGTGAGTATAACCCACATATGTCATGGACCATTGCAGCCAGTCCATAATGCCAGAAATTAGTGATCCATACCTGTTGGTATTCCATGTTGCATGCCCTGAAATCCATATTCTTTTAACTTTGTAAGTGGGTCCATCATTATTCTAGTAGTATCCTAATACATCTGTCATGCTCCAGAACCAGTTGTTTTATTAACTTTTCAAGTGGATCTGGTCCACAAGCAAAAACAAAACAAAATAAATTCACAAATTTCACATTAAGCAATGGATGTACATAAACTAATTTTAAATTACTTTATGGCTTATTGAATGAAAGCTTTAAAAGCATATGCTTAGTACTAAAATGATTAGTGACATATGCATTTGAAATTGGACTGAGAAAATGCTGTTTCATATGGCTGCATTACATACAAACATACAAGTCCTTCTAAACCCATGATGGTAACCTACTGATTATTTTCTCTGTGGTCCAGTTCATAAATATAATAACAATTAAAAATACATCATTTGCACAATAAAGACATTTACATATAAATCTAATAAAAGCCGTTATGGTCTAGTTTTTGAGTTCAAGTACACATTTATGAAATATGTGCTGACAGAAGTTTTACATAATGGAACATATGATATAGATCAGAACTGATGTGTAATCTATTTCCATTCTTTTGGAAGGTAGTGACTGGTTGCTAGAGTTTAGGCCTGTACTTGTAGCCTGACATTTTAGGAGATTGTTTAATGCTGGGCAGGGCTGAGGAGGAATCAGTTTGCTGACAGATGCCTTTTGCAGATAGCTTGTTTGTTTTCCACAGTCAGTTCAAATTCTGTAGAATTGCATAATAACAGGTGCATAAAGAATGGCCTGATGCAAATCTAGGAGCCCCATTTCAGGTAACTTACATTTTCACAATTCTATTGCAGGTAGCTTAGGTTTTGACATCCCCGTTGCAGGTAGCTTTCATTGTGACAGTCCCATTGTAGGGATCTCTCATTTTGGACAGACTTCTTAGGATTTCCCATGGCCATCATGATTTGGCAGCTATACTTATGGCCACCACCTTCCCTGATTCTGCTTGTAAGTGATTGTAAATCCCATAGAGTACATCTAGCATTCTGTGGATAGTTTTATCATAGCATTGACATGCTCCTTAAAGTTTAATTTGTGATCAATGGTTACACCCAAGCAGTTCCATGCATTCAGTAATTCAAATGATTCTGATTAATTTCATGTTATTATATTCTAGGGAGTGGAGTTATGCACCTGTTTTCATACGTAAAGATTTATTTTTTTGTCATTTAGTACTAGTTTCTTTTGTTTTCTCCTGTGAGATAGTGATGCAAAACTGGAGTAGACCTCAGGTTAATTGCTGATTGTGGAAGAGTACAGCCATATTTATATTGGAAGATTTATATTCCTTTAATATGATGCTATAGTGAGTTTATGAAAATGTTCAAGTATAGTGGTCCATGAAGGGATATCAAGAGAATAGCAGGCTTTGAAATATAGAATTTAGTGAAAATATGCTGCCATTGTACTGCAGAAGTGTGATATTTGAATGAGTTTCCAAGCCACTGGAAAAGGCCTGACGTTGACCCATAACTGTTGCCAGATTCATGGTCTAAAACTCAATGGCAAGAAATGCATAATAGTATCCTTGGGAAAGACGGCTGCCCCTGAAAACTACTGCATTGATAATACAACTATAAGAGTAGACCCACTGGTCTGGGATTTGGAAACACATGTAAAGACTAATGTGTCCTTTGATCATCATGTGTCTATGTTAGTAAGGAAATCATTCTGTGTTGTGCAACTTATAAGAAGGGTTTGGCATCTGGGAACAAGAGTGTCATTGTTCCCCTGTACTCAACCCTCATCAGATCAATCCATGAGTACAATGCTCCATCGGGTATGTACCATTCCAGGCATATGCAACAACATGACAATACCCAGTAGTTTTTCATAAAAAAAGAATACAGGGCATAAACAACATGTCCTATGCAGACTGCTTCAAAGCCCTATCCCTGTACTCAGTCTCCCACAGACTGCTGAAAGGCAAGCTATTCCTAGCTTGCAAAGCATGATCTAGTCTTGCTCTGATGGATCTGTTGCACATCTGTAAAATAAATAGCATAATAATTGACCATTCTAGGGACTTAAACCTCATCAACAACATAAATAGGATATGTTGGAGGGACAGCTATGTGTCTCAGAGAGTATCCTTGCTCTGGAACAGGCTTCCCATCCATATGCAGCAGAGTGCTTCCCTAATCCAATTCAAGCATAACATGTACCAGTGGACAGAAAATCATAAATTTACTCCTGGTCTGGCACCTCTGTCTCTATTAAAAAAAAGGGAGAGGCAGCCTGTGAATGCATGTTTGCCCATGTCCAAGCATACATGTACCCCTTAAAATAATACTAGGATATCAAAACTTGTGAGATAAATTTGGGAACTATAGCAAGGCTTAAAAAAGCCTGGGGTCATTAGCCTAACAATCATCCATGAACCTATGACCATCAAATGATGTAAAGCTTTGGATTAGCAGCTGATGGTTCACATCTTTGATGGCGTTGGAGAAACTGAGGAATACTGCAGCTCTGATATGTTCTTTACACAGTTTTAGAAACATGAGTTATCATTTACAGGATTGTTTATTTACAACAAGCAGGCCTAATATCGTGCTAGCCAGTAAGCTACTGTCAGTTAGGTGACCTGTAAGCAATGAACAATAGTTTCCAGGATCTTACACAGATGGCCAAAAATAGAAATGATCTGTAATTATCAGCTCTGTAAAGTGGATCTTTGCTCATTTCCATATTTCCAGCATGTTGCTTTCTCTCAGGCATCTGTTTATTTGGGACTTGTCTTTTGGTATGCCTGCATGAGGCTATTCAGTGAAGGCAACATATACTCCTTAATTTTACTTAGAATCTCTTTTAGTTAATCTTGTGGTTTGTTAGTTGATATTGTATCCAAACTTACGAGTTAGCATACAACGTTATTTAATGACAGATAATATAACATATACTGGAAATGTACATATATTGCATTGTTCATAACTTAGTATTTAAGTAACAAACTGAGTTTTCACCTTTAAAATTGTAATATAAAAGGATATGATGTAATCATGGTTAGTATTCCGAGGAAGTTCCATGTTCAGAATAAAAAAGTGCTAAATCTGCTATTAAAAATATTTAAATGATTTTTGTCTTTAGTGGCTATTATTGTGGCTATTATTTTAACACTGTTTGGATTGAGGCACAGGTCATCTGCTCATTTTGTTGGATTTCTAACCTCAGCACTGAAATAAATAAATAAAAATTTCCTACAGGCTATTTTATGGTGTTTTGCTTGTGGTCCTCAGTGAATATTGTATACTCTGAAACAGGAATCAGATTTAGATTTAAGCACTCTGTATTTTTTATTAAGAAATTGAAAAAATCAGAACATTTGTTGTGTATACCCTTGAACATTGGGATTTCCAATGGGTTTAATGCTTAGCTTTTCAAATTATCAAGTAGCTTTTGACAGTACAATCTGCGTGATTATTGTTCTTTAGTTGTTATGAAATAGCTTGGTTGCACTTCGCTAGAATCCTGCAGGATTAGTTTTGCTTAATCATAGTAATCGCTGATGATAGTTTTGTTTCACCTTTCTAATGATGGTCTGACAATCATTGTTTGCTACTCTGTATTTGTTATGCATTTTTTTTCTCTTCTTTTTATATCCTTTCCAGGCTTTATCCCTTTCTGCCATACTTTTCCAAACTGATGAAGCCACCTTTGGTAGGATCTTACTTCTCATATGAATTTTATGTAGAGATATGAACACACTGAGAAAGTTCATACGAAAAGAATTAAAGATGCCCATTGCTGAGTTTATGTCTAGTGCATGTTACAGGCAGTTCCAGTTAACCTGAGTTATTTTTTCAGCTGTGGGAATACATGTCATATTCCTGAGATTTTCAACATCAGCTTATTTAGGAGTTTCAGGTTGAGTTGTAAGTTTTTGTATAGTGTAGGCTGGTTTGCAGTCACTAAAGTAGTTTATCAAAGTTTTATTGTGCTTCTGGTTATGAAGTTGTCTTATTAAAAGTTCATTGTAATAGGTTTGCTGTTCCAGGGAGTGATATTTTCTGGTTGGATGTTTTATTAGTTGTATGAATCACAAGTGTATTACATCTTAGATAATCCTGTTATCGACTGAATATTCCATGGGATGTTGAAATCTCTTAGCAGTGGTACCAC
The DNA here is from genome assembly GCF_019279795.1 of Protopterus annectens. Taxonomy (NCBI): domain Eukaryota; kingdom Metazoa; phylum Chordata; order Ceratodontiformes; family Protopteridae; genus Protopterus; species Protopterus annectens. The sequence continues at coordinate 750,871,904 of NC_056745.1, forward strand.
TCCTTCTCACTTGCTGTGAAAACATGCTATGGCACCCAGAATAAATTACTAACATGTTTTGGGTTCAGGTAAACAAATCCAGCATGTAGTTACTTGGTGTTTCCTGTGGTGACTGTTAGTAGCAGATGTTAGTCTCTCTAACCTCCAGTGCCTGTTCTGGGTTAAACTTAGTCCTGGTGTTTAAATCAGCCAGTGTGAGTACCCTACCTGATCACTTCTTCATCTGCCAGTCTTTTCTGAAGGCTTCCTAATCTGTTATGGAAAATTCTTTATCCTGCATATGTGGCTTCAGTCAAGATTCTGTAGTCACTAGTGTATGGTGTCTGGTTAATTATCATCCATGCATGTATTTCAGTTATTCTGTTTTATACACTTCTGGCATTATTATGAATATATTTAGTCTTTCGATGCTATGTAGGATGGCAAGGTTTATTATACTGAACTATTTCAACAGATCCAGGGTTTAGCTCAATAGCACTGCAACACAGTAACAATACTTTCAGGATTTGGTTGGGTAGTTCTTTATTGTAGCTGGATATGATAAGCATATGCAGGTATATTCCTAGAGAGTAGCTATTCTGTTTATTTATTAATGGTAATAAATACATAGATTTGTCATAGTGTGAATACAGTAAAATGTATATGATTAATATTTTGAATTGTGTAGGCTTTGTGCAATTTTTTAAAGTTGCTGGATAAAGTTAATGTGATATAGTTTAATATTAATAATGCAATTAGTAAACACAGTATGAAGCTTGGGGCAATGACTATGGCTACATTTTTAGATTAAGATAAATATAGCTTTATAACTATGGTCAAATAAGCTGGATGATATGAAAAGGTAGAATTAAAGAGGGGAGGATTTAAAGTAGGAAGCTTCTTCCATCATATAATTGGAGGATGGTAAATTCTTCATCTGAGCTGTATTGTTGGACTGGTTCAGGATACAAGTGGAAACATGTATAAAGTAATGTGGAAATAGGAGGCAAAGATTGTTTTACTGCTTAAATGAGGTGACAGAAAGAATAGGACAAATGATGTAGCTGATTCAAAATATTTTCTTCTCAGTAAGGTGAAAATTGTTTGCAATCACACTAAAGACTACATTAACTACTGGATTGTCAGACTGATGACAATGTTTTACACATAGCCATGGAGCATTTACAGTAGTTGCCTTACTCACAAATATAGTATTAAAGAAACAGGACAAGAAGCAACATGCAGAGGCCATGCAATCACCATAATACAGTCACAGAGACACAAGATAGTGCAATTGGATTGAAATGCTGCTTTAATTTCCTGACTAATGCGGACATAACACCATTTAGGGTGCTACTAACTAGATAATCCATGCCAGGAAGAATAGAAAAACCACTGTCGATCACAGTTTATTGAAAAAGGTTGAGCGTTTTCTTCCCCACTCAAAGGGACTTCCTCAGAACAATTTTAACACAAACATCCAACCCCTTTTATATACTCCACCCCAATTACATAATTACATAAACTGTTAAACCATCTGATAGCCATCAAATGAGCAAGTAATGATATTAAAAAATGAATGCATATTTAAAAGCAGGTAAAAAACATTAAATGTTACAATATGAATGCAGTGAACTTCATGAAAGAGATATATATAATATTCACGTAAATATAAATGTTGACTATAAATTACTGTGAATGTATATAAAATTCATATTAAATTCATATTAAAAATACATGTAAACAATACATATGAAAAAAAAACACATGAAAGACAACACTAAAGTACCAACAACTCCCAGTTTTAGTCTAATATATGATTCAACTTTAAAACACTTGAAATGGATACCATTTCATTAATTATATAATACACCTTGACATCATGGAATTAAAATGGCAATTGTGGTTTAATGCTTCCCAGTATCCTGGAATTAATGAAATGGTATCCATTTCAAGTGTTTTAAAGTTGAATCGTATATTAGGCTAATATTGGGAGTTGTTGGTACTTTAGTGCTGTTTTTCATGTGTTTTTTCATATACATTGTTTACATGTATCTTTAATATGAATTTAATATGAATTTTATATACACATTCACAGTCATTTACAGTCAACATTTATATTTACGTGAATATTATATATCTCTTTCATGAAGTTCACTGCATTCATATTGTAACATTTAATGTTTTTTACCTGTTTTTAAATATGCATTTGTTTTTTAATATCATTACTTGCTCTTTTGATGGCTATCAGATGGTTTAACAGTTTATGTAATTATGTAATTGGGGTGGAGTATATAAAAGGGGTTGGATGTTTGTGTTAAAATTGTTCTGAGGAAGTCCCTTTGAGTGGGGAAGAAAGCGCTCAACCTTTTTCAATAAACTGTGATCGATGGTGGTTTTTCTATTCTTCCTGGCATGGATTATTTGGTTTAGTAATTCTACTTTTGTGGTTGGCACTACTAACTATCCCTTGACAAGTAAATGTAACAGCTATTCAAAGTTCAATATGGGAACCACATGTACTTTTTTGATTGACTAGCAAACTTTGAAGCATATGTGAAAAAAGAGTTTTCCAATATTCAAGGGACATTGTATTAGTTACTTGCAAGCTATCATATTGCTTAACACCCAAACTTACTAAAACAATAATATTCTTAAAAAAAGTTTAATAATAAGAAAGTAGGCTTATTTTAAATGCCAAAAATTGAAAGGTCATCCGTTTTGGTTCAGAATGTCTCCCTGCTGGACTAATCATATTAACCATGAAAAAAAAAAATAAAAAAAAAACTAAAGTGTCTGAATGTATTGATTAACCGGGTTTGATCTCCAATTCCCTGGAGCAGGGCTTATGGCTTAATTATTGACAATAGTGTACTCATTAAACACCAAAGCTGTGGAGCTATCAGATGTCTGCATTGAATATCATCAAAAGGGCTGGTCTTCATTCAACTTGTTCTACCACACAAGTTCCTATACAAAGACATATACCTGCAGCTAAGATAATTTTTAAGTTAACTTCCATTGAAGAGGTTTGAGAGAAATAGGTTCCTCTGGGGAAAGCTGTCTTGATATCTCCTATACCATCAACAAAACTGATGATGCTTCCTACAGGAATTCTTGTTTCTCACACTGTGAAATTTCACCTCTGTTAAAACAAGGTATGTTGACAATGTCCAAAAGTTTAAAAAAGGTGGTAAACATATTGCATTTACAGTGTAGGCTGCAAAAGCCGTTATATTACTTAACATGTAAATGCCATGGTACTGCTTAACGTGGAAATATTTCTCAAAAGCTCTAAAACTTAATATTAGAATAGGGATCTGTCATATATACTATGATGATATCAGGATATTGGTAAATCGTCCACTTAATGTGAACAGTAGTGTAAATGCATCAGCCTGAATTTCATCATCAAAGATTCATTTTTACATTATGTTTTGAACTGCACATTGTTATTATAGTGTGCTAATATCAGAAATTCAAGTTGCATAACTTGATTTTTTTCTGATGATGGCAAGAGGAACACTCTAATATTATTGTATCAATTACCTTTTCCTAAAGTTTGTAATCATTGAAATAATTAATTTTTGACATACCCAGAGAGTCAACTTGTTCAGTCTTACACACACACATACAGACAAACACACGTGCATGTGTGTATGTGTGTGTGTGTGTGTGTGTGTGTGTGTGTGTGTGTGTGTGTGTGTGTGTGTGTGTATGTGTGTATGTTTGTGCATGTGTGCAGAATGTTTCTCTGTAGATTCCCTTATAAATGAGTAATGGCCCACTAGGGCAAAGACGATTATCAAACTGTAACAAAACAACATTTTTGCACAAAGAAAGTTCCCAAATTGCTCATCAACATACATTTATTTAATGTGGAAACTGTTTTTCTTTTCCTGACAATATGCTGAGGTTTGCATTCTCTGATTGGACTGAATTGTACATTAAGTAGGGAAATAGTATTTTGTCTTTTGTGTCATTTCTTTGTAGAAGTATTTCAGCCTTTTTTATTTGGGGAGAACATAGAACTCATTTTGTTTACTCCAAACAACTCAATGCTATGCTATGAGATTTGGGGGTCATGGTGTATGGAACAGTGTGCCATCTATTGAAGTTTGCTTAGTATATGCTTTCATTGGTTAAAATAAAAAAAGTGATAAAGTGATCTCAGCTGACATAGATTTACCTAGCAGGATGTAAGATGGTCTGTATCTTCTTCACTTGAGCTTGTGCTTTTATTAGGTTTGTATAACTATTATGCAAAAGAAGGATTTGAATTAACACATTCTAATATCAGCCACTGTTTTAATGGTTGTGAATGCATATGCTTTGAAATGGAAATGGATTTATTTCTTCAGTTATAATACTTTATGTCAATATCAGTGTAACTGATCTGGTGGATACAACTGTAAAGGTAAATTGCATGAGATACTGTACTATAACAGAGACATGGTTATTTAACGACATATACCATTTGGGTGTTACTCTCCTCTTCCACCCTTAACACAGCCCAGGTTGCAAATTACAAGCAGGGGGAGAGGGAACAACTACTTACTGGCACCAAAGCAATACCAAAGTGAAACAGATGGACAGTGACTTGAATCTATGTAAAAGGCTAGCCTAGTAAAGGAGGAAGTGAAAGGAGAATGGAACAAATAATTTAATATGCAGTAATGTAGAGCAGTTATCAGAAAAAGAGATGGTAGCCCAGCTGTGATAAATATGGAAGGACATAAGAAGGTGACAAGACAGTAAATAAGAGGAGGAAGTTACTCTGAAACTTTTACTGCTCATCCTAGCTTTCTGTGCTATACTTTTGAAGGAAGGGATTTAAGTCGTATTCAGCACTAACACAAACTACAAGGATTCAAAAGTATGCAATTGATTCCTGATTTAGGAAAACATAGGAATATAAACAAGCCTGAGGTAATGTAGAATTCTTGAACTCTTGAAGAAGTCCAGTGTAGGACAGACTAATAAAAAGATGCAAATAAAATGATTATAAACATTTATTTTGGCTATATTATAGTCAAATTGCTTTAATTCTAAGAATTCATTGAAGCAATTTAAAAAAAACAAATAAAAAATAAGGGAAACGATCAACAGTTTAAGCTGACTCCGGTGGATTAATGTGGCGCTGAAGCCAGAGATGGCACAGAGTTAAAAAGGGTGTTAACTAGAAAGGTAGATGCATGTTGATTTTGCATGGTTACCATGGTTACCTCTGGGAATATGATGCTAAAATAAGTGCACTGTGAAAGTTTTTTTCCAAGTTTGTGGGTTCTTAATCTCTAATGCCAACTATATATAATTATCTTGTTAGAAATCTCTAAGAATGGTATAGTATATGTGTAATGAGTTCAATGTGAGTTCATCTGAGTCTTAGAGCATTTAAAGGAGATTACAAAATAACTTCTCCACCCCATATGTAAACCAGTTATTTATCAGTAAAGTGTTATACACCAATATGTATAGTGCATTTTATGAAAAGTAAGAAGTTAAAGTGCATGTCCAATATAAATTGAAAGTGTTGCTGTCATTAATCAATTCTATATTTTTGGTTAATCTATATTTTTTAATTAACCACTAGCTCTGTACCTACATTCTATTTGCTGAGAACATAATAATGCACGTTTATAATAATACTGACAAGTTGCTTGGAAACTGGACTTATCAGTAACAGTGATAATAAATGCTCGATGTGGCAGGGATGGAGGCACTGATCTGTACCTCAGCATTACTCATAATCCCTGCAGGCATTACCCTAATTAATTCTCATTTAGTTATTTCTACAATATGGATTTTCTAAACAAACCAAGATGGAAATCTTTAGTGCCTGTCTGCTTATATGTCCTTGCTAAAAGATGTCAGAAAGGAGACAGACATATCTACTTGGAAAAAATAGTACTTAAAGCTCAAAAAAGAAAATCATATGGCGCCTGTGCATGTTGATGAGTCCTTCCCATCTGCATCAGATTTGCTCACAGTGCAGCTAGACTTATTTTTTTTTACAGTGAAATATGATTAATGATGAAAAAAGCTGTGTCATGGCTGAAGACATGCAATTATTCCAGTGTTAAGTATTCCTACAAAGTAAAGTATGTGTATATCTAGTTATTTATTTATTTATTTATTGTTATGTTGCTAGAAAAAATCATCACAGCTGACAAATTTGAGATGCAGCCCAGGTAAATATGACAATTTAAACTCATGACAGACATAACAGGCAGCAAGGAAATCCTTCTATATACTTATTGGCATAACTATTTAAAGATAAAAAGTTAATTTGAACCATTTTAGCATTTTTTACAGTGAGAGTGTTTGCAGTCCATACAACAGATACATTTACATATAATTTTTATCAAAGGAAAATGCTCTTGTCAAATCAGGAGTATCCGCATTCCCTGAAATAAAGAGTGCAGCCCCAGCTAAGGAGATGTGGTAATGCAGCTATAGTTTGATTTACTTTTGAAAAATATACAGCTGCTTTTTGAAGAATTTGTGGTAAATAAGGGGAACAATATTTCAAGGAAAGGTAGAAGTGGTGCAAAAGTAAGGGATATATCTGCATTCTTTGTCACCCGAGATCAGTTAGCAGCTAGGGTGTAGGAGAGCCAGAAAGAGCAGGGAGGAAGGAATGAGTGGCCCATCCTTACTGACCTGGAACCGACTGGCATTGGCAGAAAATCAGAACAGCAACAGTGTGGTTTTGGGCCATCACATGGCAGGTTATCTACAATGAAAGCATAGGAAATGATCTCACCTACACTTTCTTTGACTCTGTTGTATGCAACATATTTGTTTTAGTATGGTGGTCTAGGGAAAAAAAGTTTTTTGCTACAGTGACCAAAAATGTTAAACAACTTATAATTAGTTTTCCACAAGCTGTCTCCATTTGTTTTCATAGTTCTTCTTACCTTAAAATCAAAGCTTATTTAATGTGTAGCAAAATCATAGTGACCATTAACTGTCATTTCTGTTTAAATATATTATATACTTTTAAGCTAGGTTACAGCAATTTGTATTTTTATTGATATGCAAATTCAGCCAGTCTACCTAACTTAAAAAGAAATGGTTAGGCCTTTTAAATGAATCTGCTGACATTATCACATAACTAACTGACTCAGTTCAGAAACATTTGAATTCTCTATGTAACATTTAATAGGAACATAGATCTCTAAAGGGTTAAGAGGAAGTTACTGGTCTGAATTCACCGATCAGGTGCTTATCTCTTCTGCAGTACACCTTAGTCTTCATTTATATCTTATTTCTAATCTACTGAGGTGTTTAAGGAAAGCATGAGCCAGACTAAAACAGATATACAGATACACAGACTCATAGAGTGCCAGGATTGCTAGCAGAAACAAGAATAATGTTGAAGAAAGATGCCCAGGCAGTTCCAATAGCAGCAGGAACAACAGAACTAATAAAAAATAATTTATAGTTATACTTAAATAAGCTAACAGTACATGTAACTCTGAAAAAAAATACAGAAGGAAGCAATTCTGGACACATTGTGGGTGCTGAGAAGAACACCCTTGCCTAACATCAATGACTGAAACAAAACTAATGTCATGAAGTGTAATGGTACCCTGATTTTGTAATGGGGATCAGTCCTATCATTGTATTAGAAACCCCCAAAATTTCGAGAACTTAAATGGGCAGAAAAAAATCTAGTCACTTAAAAAGTGCATACATCTCATTTCCAATCCACCTCAAGAAATATTACTAGAAGTGCCTGTTGCTTAGAACAACCTTTGCTTTAAACATGGCAACATCAAATTGATTTCACAGGCATAACCAACACCGCTTAACACACACACACACACACACACACACACACACACACACACACACACACACACACACACACACAATCAAAAAACACACACATATATATGTCAGAAGGAGACAATTAACTTATGTAATCTTCCCTGTGTACATATTTAAAACTGACCTCCTGTCCATGCCTGCCTTCTTCCTAACTCCTCCACCATTTCATGCCCTCTTGGATTCCCTGTTTATTGTCTATTATGGTTACTTATCTAAGTCATAATCTTTGAAGAACCACTTTGACAGAGGCAGAGACTACTTGGTATCTATAGTTTGACAGAGGCAGAGACTACTTCGTACCTATAGTTTTTTTTTTCTGTGGCATGTCATTCTCCTGTCAACTTTAAAGTGATCCCCTCACATTGTTATGACATTACGACGTTCACTTGTATAACATCTTCCTGTCTTTTCTGGTCATCAATGCGAAGAACTCTATTTCTTGCATACTTTCTCCAGCAGATTAAGCACTTTTTTCTGATGCCCTCCCTCTGGAATTCTTCCAGCATTCCAGTGCTATTCTTCTTGTTTTGTCTCTGAAAATGCAGATAGAAAACTGGGTGTGGCATCACTGTGGACCATAGAACAGAACAATTATTTCTGAATTCAGCTCTGATAGGGTACAATCTAGCATTCAGTGCTGCTGGAGGTCAAGTTCATTTGTCATCAGCACCCCCACATCATCCACTCTACCATCATAAGTTCCATTCCTACAGACTAATACTTTACACCAACATCACTGCAGTCCAAGTGAGGTCCCTGACATTATCTGCATTGAACCTTACATGAAATATTGCACAGCCTTTCCATAACTTTCCTTAACTTCATCCAGCCACTAACTGCCTTTATACCACCTGAAAATAGATTGGTTCTGCTCTTCTTCCAATTACATAGGCATTGAACACACTGAATAGTGCTGTAACTAGGACCTGCTCCCATGGTACTCAACAAACCAAACACACTTCAAACATTTGGATGTCTGTCAGACACAATACATGAAATTCTTCCTACCTATGCAATCAGAAGCTACAATATCCAGTTCAATTACACAGTTTACAACCAAATAAGTAATACAACAAAATTTAACAAAGACACCTTTATTAATACTAAAACCTATTAAAATGCATGACACTTAATGCTGCCATGTCACCTTTTAATAAAATATTTATAAATATTCTTAACAGCTGAGCCACTATATGAATAAAAGGGTCAAATTAATGCACAACAGCTAACTAAAGAAATTAAAAACTATTAAATCAGAACGCAAAATACATTTCATACATGTAGGCATCTGAAAAAAATCTCGGTAAGGAACACATTAGAATTAAACCGACCTATAACATAAACACCAAAAATATCCAAGATTTTTTTTTATTGTCATCACTAAACAAATTAACACATCCTGGCCAAGCCATTACACAGTCAGCTTTTAATTCTTACTCCACTAACTCAATGCATCTGAATTTAACTTTTACTTTATACAGAGAGTACTATCTCTTATTAATATTAATAATAATAATAACAATAATCCATCACTCTTTCTCTGTTATTGTACAGTCAAATTCTTCTTCCTCCTCCCTGTCCCCACTTGTACTCTGCTCTACTGTATGAAAACTTCTACTGAAACTAAAACCAACTTCTTTAGCTGCAAACTAACTTCCAACAGAACACCTAGAAACAGCAGCTACTGCCTTGGTTTTCTCTGTATCCATACTGATAACCTTATCCATAATTGAGAGATATCTCCAGCTCATCTGGAAAAAATCCGATGAAACACCACTCCACAAAGGTGGCACATCAACAGACATTATCATCTATAGACCTATTACCACCCTATCTGCTTTGTCAAGAATAACAGAACAATGCATCTACTTGCAACATAATATCCTTTTCTCTAAAACCCAGCATGGTTTTGGACCTCACTATAATTCTACCACTGCGCTCCTCAACTTCACCAGTATCATAAACCAACACAGGAATAATGGCAACCAGGTATCCTGACTATTCTTAGATCTAGCTAAAGCATCTGACAGTGTATCCCATGAACAGCTTCTTACTGTACTTTATTCCCTTGGCCTCACAAAGGCCTCTCTTTCAAGGTTTCAAAGCTATCTGACTTACAAGTGGCAAGCAGTCGAATGGAAACAAATTCGCTCTTCCTTCCTACCAGTCACTATCAGTAACATACATGGGCCCTCTTTTATTCAACATTTTTGTATACAAACTGTGTACTGCCACCCATTTCATTAACATAGTTTAATATGCTTATCATCCCTGATAAGTTCAGTCCCATCTCTACCAGTACCTAAACACATCTGCTATTAAAGCCTTAAAAAAATTACACTCTTCACTCCTAAATAAGACCAAAACAAAACACAATATTTTGAAATAACCTACAACACAAGAATTGAAAACATAACCCAAATAAAACTTCAGGGTGTCCAAATTGACAATAGCCTCAAATCTGGCCAACATGTCTTGCAAGCCCTTAAAAAACACACCAGAAATGCAGCTCACTCTATAGAGCAAAACACTACATGACAGGTGGTGCTAGACAAACATTAGCATCTACCAACTTTGTTCCATCCCTATCATATGCCTCATTTTTTCTTACAAACCTAACTATTACACTAATATCTCCACCTGTTAAAATAATGTCACCAAATTTGCTGTCAACCTTATGTAAAGGAGTCATCAGTGCAGAACCCTAAAACAACTAAACTGGTTGAGCTACCCAACTATTTAATAGACAACCTATTACTGCACATAATCTTATACAGGCATTAGAAAAAAATGTCTAGTACTAAAAGATACCTTACGGCACTACACTCCAGGCAGAGACCTTTGCTCAGCCAATAAACTCTTTGTAATCACACCAATCTCTAATAATTCAGCAGGTAACTAACTCTTCTCCCATTATTTATCTAAACTTTGGAAGACCATCCAAACATACCTAAAGCAGACCATGAAACTTTCCACATTCAAGTCCTTACTAAAACAACAACTAAATGGTCATGCATATGATCCTCACCTTGTTAACTCTACTTTTCTATGTCAGACCTTATCCCCTATTTATTTATAATATATATCCCATCCCAAACAACAAACCTTTCTAACACTCCTCCTGAGTTATCTCTCTGTCTTAGTATCCACTTTGTATTTCAATTTCCCTCTGACCTCCCCAGTCTCTCTGTCTCTTTCATAATCAATCTTCTATGGCAGAAGAATGCCAAAGAAGCTAAAAAGTAAGATGTACAAAACAGTGATGCAACTAGTACTACTGTATAGCACAGAAACCTGTTCAGTAAAGGCATAGCAGTTGAGCAAGCTAGAGGTGATGGAGATGAAGTGCCTCAGATGGGTGGGACAGACAAAGAAATGAGGACATAAGAGAAGAAACCAAAGTAGTTCCAATTGGAGAAAACATTAAAGAGAACAAATTACAGTTGTTTGGGCACATGTGCAGAAAAAACATATAAGATTGCTGGAAAGTCACCAAAATAGACACCGGTGAATTAAAGTAGTTTAATCCAGGAAACACTCAAAATTTAAACACCACAATACTCATAAATTTCCGTCGTAATCCAGACTTCCATCAGACACTAAAATAATGCACAGAGACAGACATTAAATAATACATTCAAAAATCCTAGTAGGTAGAAAAAAAATAATTAATTTTAATTTTCAGCCATCAATTAGTTTTGTGTGCACATACCTACATGTTTTATATATATATATATATATATATATATATATATATATATATATATATATATATATATATATATATATATATATATATATATATATATATATATATATATATATATATATTATATACATAAAATATATATATATAAATAAAATATATATATTACTGATACTGATCAGTATCAGTAAGAAACTGAGGTCCCTCATGAAATCATCCAAGGCTAACTTCGAAAGAAAAATAGCCAGGGATTCAAAAGATAACCACAAAGCCCTCTTTAGCTATGTTAAGAATCTAAGTGGCAACTCGCAGATATGCACTGAACTAGTGCAAAATAGCACAAAATATACTGAACCTACTGATATTGCCAACATCCTGGCAGATAGATTCAGTGCAAACTTCACCCCCCTCTCACCTCCAAAAGGGCCCACAACAATACCGGAAAAGTGCAGTGTCCCAAAATCACAGAAGCACAGGTGAAAACAGCCCTTTCAAAAGCCAAAAACACAGTGTCAGTGGGACCAGATGGTGTCCCAGGCTGCATCTTGCATGAACTACAGAACAAACTAACCCCCCACCTAAACACGCTGTTCAACCTCAGCCTCTCCACAGGCTACATGCCCATACAATGGCGCACAGCAACGGTTATTCCTTTCCACAAAGGAGGGGCCACAACTGACCCTGGTAACTATCACCCCATAAGCCTGACTAGCCTGGTCTGCAAGACCATGGAGCGTATCATCACGGAATTCATTAACAAAGACATTGGGAACCTCCAAACACTTCACCCGCCCGAGTTCGGCTTTGTTAAGGGCAGATCATACCTACTAAACCTGGTTAACTTCTTCGAGACAGTCACCAAGGCCATAAACGAGGGAAAGGTGGTTCACACAGCCTACCTTGACCTTGCCAAGGCTTTTGACACCATTCCCAACTCAGGTATTACAGAAAATCTCACCAGCCTAAACATAAACCCCTACATCATGAGATGGGCTGCCAACTGGCTTACAGACAGAACTCACACGGTAAGAATAGTGGGCTCCAGGTACAACTCTAAACCAGTCACAAGTGGTGTCCCACAAGGCTTAGTCCTGGGACCCCTACTGTTCGGCATATACTTCTCAGAAGTACAGGCAAACACTGGAGGACTATGGCTAACCAAGTTTGCCTGTGACTGCAAACTGGGAGCCATAATTGACTCTCCAGCTGATACGGATATCCTCCAAAAGAGTCTTACTGAGAAGGACACATGGTGCCAAAGTCATGGCCTCAAGCTAAATGCCAAAAAATGCATAGTCATCCCGTTTGGGAAAAACAAAACACCCACAAATTACCACATAGGTGTCAGCCCCCTTAATACAGAAGAGGTAATAAGAGATCTCAGGATCCAGGTAGATAGCAATCTCTCCTTTGACAATCATATTGCCAAAGTAGTTAGAAAATCCTTCTATGTGGCCCATCTAATTTCTAAAGGGTTCGCATCTTGAAATAAAGAGGTTATAGTGCCCCTCTACTCATCACTCATTAGACCCATCATAGAGTACAATGCCCCATTTGGGATGTACCTCACAAGACACTTCCAACAGCTGGAAAGACCACAAAAGTACCTCACCAAGAGGATTACTGGTCTCAAACATATGTCCTATGCTGCCCAACTGAAAAAACTCCGGCTATACTCAGTGGCATATCACTTACTCAGAGGTGATCTCTGTCTGAATTACAAAGCCATGTCCAACTCAGAATTGATGGACATGCTACACCTAAAGAAATCCAAGTCACTGCAAGCTATGCACTCTAGTGAGCTAAACCTCGCCACAACAATAAATAGAACATGCTGGAGGGATAGATTCCTGTCACAGAGACTCCCCATGGTTTGGAACAAAATTCCAAATTACATCAGGCAGAGTCCCTCACCAACACTCTTCAAGAGAAACCTTGATGAGTGGATGGGTAACAGAAAATACACCCCTGGGATCACTTCATTGGCTCTGCTTGACAGAGGATCAGTTAATTAATCAATGGGGCAGTGAAAGCCGACACACTCTGACTAGGTTTATAAATGCCCTCGGGCAGATAGCCTAGTACCTACCTATGAACCTATGAACCTATTTATATATATATATATATATATATATATATATATATATATATATATATATATATATATATATATATTTCATATCTATATATAGGGTTTAATCAAAGTTTTTATGTGATATATATTTAATGCTTTATAAGTATTTAACTATATTAATGATCTTCAGTGGATTATTGGATGTATGATTTTATTGGTTAGGATTTTTGAATGTATTATTTAAGGTCTCTGTGTATTATTTTAGTGTCTGATGAAGTCTGGATTATGAGGAAAATGTACGAGTATTGTGGCGTTTATGTGTTGAGTGTTTCCTGGATTAAACTACTTTATTTCACCGATGTCTATTTTTGGTGACTTTCCAGCAATATTTATATTAATAATAATAATAATAATAATATATATATGTGTGTGTGTGTGTGTGTGTGTGTGCACACACACACACACATATATATATATATATATATATATATATATATATATATATATATATATATATATATATAGTACACCCTGCACCCACTATGTGCCCCCACACCCCCTGCTACTTAAATATATCAACTCCAAGATTGCACTTAGTGTAGTAAGGTGCCCCTCTGCTTACACTTTGTGGAAAGTGCTATGATTTATGTTGTTTAAATTCAGTATATGTATGATATGTGCTTTCAGTGTTTTGAGTTTTCAAGATTTTGAAGTTTCAGTGTTTTGGTTTCAGTGCTTTGAGTTTCAGTGTTTTGAGCTTTCAGTGTTATGAAGTGAATCCATATACACACATATGTGTGTATATAAATATATTTGCATGCGCATATAAAAATATATATATTATAGCTATATGGAATGTGTTTTTATATATATATATATATATATATATATATATATATATATATATATATATATATATATATATATATATATATTTACACACACACACACACACACACACACACACACACACACACAAATATGTGTGAGTAGTTGATTTTGTTGAGAGTGTGTGTATGGATGACAGCTGGTTAGTTGACTTCATTTGGTCAGCTAAGCAGATAGTCAGTAGATATGCGAGACTGCATAATTCCCAGAGTAGGAGAATATGCCCTTACCCTGTTTTTCTGTGACCTCAGAGTTAGTATATATAATTACATAATTAACAAGAGATGTGGGTGGGCATGGCCCCTTGAAAAAAAAGGAACGTATTCTGTAACATTTGTGGAATTTGGTGCATTTTGACAATATTAGCACAAAAGTTGTGGATAAGCCTGTAATATGTAAATATGGCTCAGTGAACCTGGAATATATTGGCACTAAACAGAATTGGGCAGCATCAAAAATTCACTAGCAGTCACTGGCATTCTGCAATTCATTAATTCAGGAAAATAATCCCATAAAGCTTGCTGTACATTAACAAAGTTATAGAATGTATACTATTCCAAAACAAGCTGCATGACATTTGAAACTAAAACATATACTCATCATTCCCTCCTGTAAGCCCAGAGGCAACTACAGATGTCTCGATACGTTGATTGCTGGAAGTTATGGATTCAATGTAATCTGTAAAATTTCTAAAAAAAATTAATAAAGGTGAAGGACAATTACTGCTACTTCACCAGAGCTAATAGTAGCTAACAATGGGTGTAAGATATGTGTGTGAAACACAGATAACACACACAACCAAGGAAATAGGGAGATAGAAAAACAGATGTGTGGTATGGATGAAGAAGAGGGACACACATGAGATATGTTGGAATAGGAACATCTGAGGGACAGTCAAAAGTGCATGGCCATTTTTTTATTTGGTGAGAATAGGCCCTTTTTTTGTTTGTTTTGGAGAATATAAGGAAAGGAATAGTCAGGGGAAGAGTAAATCAGCAGGTATACACATATAACAAATATCACACAACATGACTGATAGAGGTCAGAAATAAACAGCAAGGAAAGGTAAGGTACACATATGGCACACTACAACATGGGCAATGAAAAGTTGACAACGTGAGGATGCATAGCAGCCATGGCAATATGTACCTATGCATTAGTATGGTATGACATGTTGCAAACTGTCTGGCAATCATACCTGGATGTGTATGCCTGATGACAGTTGTGTGGGGTATGGAAATAAATAGGGATCACAGTATACACTGAATCCATTATCCAAGTAGTTTGTCAGGAGGGGATCTGTAAGCCAGGCAACAGCACAGATGTGAAAATGCAGCCCATAAAATGCTGGAGAATACCAGCACAGGACAGAACAGAACCTCTGACCATGCATGTGAAAGGCAAACACCCATGCACAGTGCCAAACAGCAGTACCATAAAAGAGCAACAAACTGGCTGCTACTTTTACAACTAGGTGTGCACAACCCAAACAGATGTGCAATGGAATGCATATGTCACAGACATATGTCATGTCACAGACAGCATACAGGTATAGATCTATATGTATAATCTTATTTGGCCTTATAGGAAACTATCAGAAAGCAATATCAATACACATACAGACACCAATGACATGCAATCATATACCTCCTGAAATCTACAATTAATGCTATATTACTACTCTCAGGCTGAGCACATGAAGTACAATAAATTACTCTGGGTAATGTGTAACACGCAAGTATAACATGACAAGGATATAATGCAAGCAATAGCCAGCATCTTGTGTGCATGAGTACTGCATCTGTATAATGGCCATAGGATTGGTACAAGCATCTGTATAATGGTCATAGGGTTGGCACAAGCATCTGTATAATGGTCATAGGGTTGGCACAAGCATCTGTATAATGGTTATAGGGTTGGCACAAGCTGACATCCTAACAACACATCTATATGGAAATGGGCAATAATTCAAAGGAAGGTGAACATACACCATGCATATGTGTAAAGCATATGTCATACCTACAAAGGGGTTAAGGAGGAGAACATCATGAGCACCATCTTGGCCAGTACATAGGCAAAATAGGGGCACTTTATCAGTATTATGTACATCAACAGTACCAATGTGTATGCATGAACAGTAAAGTGCCAGTTGATGCATTCTATAAAGTAGGACTGCCCCTATATAGCAGACACGGTTCATAGGATCACAGAAGATTACTAGGCTATCGACCCAGAGGTCATTTTAAGCCTAGCCATTTCATCCCAATGTAATACCATAGAAATGCTAATCAATATGCAAGATTGTATTTAGTGATGACTGCCCATGCCCAAGAGGGCTGTGGGATCTATCCCCGGTAAGAATTTATTGTGCCCCACCCACTCATCCAGGTTCCTCTTGAACAGTGTCATAGAGGTGCACTGTTTCATATGAATTGCCTGCCTGTTCCAAAGATATTGCAGTTTCTGGGAGATAAATCTGTCCAAACACCATGTCCTATTTAAGTTGCAGGCCACATTTAGGTCCTCGGAATGGGTAGCCCTAGTCCTGTTTGATTTACAGATATGCAGCAAGTTTATTAGGATTGGATCTTGGATTGCTCTGTAGGCCAGGCATAAGTCTCCCCTAAGAAGTCTGTATGATACAGAGCATAGTGATGGGGACTTTAGTTGGTCTGTGTAAGGCACATGGTGGATTATTTTGATCTTCTTTGTTAGAAACCTCTGAAGTGTCTCTAATTGCTGCAGGTGCTTAGCATGGAACATGCCAGTTGGTGTGTTACACCCAATTATGGGCCAGATAAGTGCAGAGCATATGGGGTTATGACTTATTTTGCTGTTGAGGCCATGCCTTTACTAATCAAGTGTGCTGTGTAGAAAAAATTCTTTACTACAGTAGACACTTGGTGGTTGAAGTTAAGGTCACAGTCAAGTTGTGGTCCTAGGTCCTTTACCAGTTCATGGCTACTTAGAATATTGTTGATTTGATAGTGTGAGGGGACATTGTGCTGAAGGGAATGATGATGCATTTTGTTGCATTCATTTTGAGACCGTGACTAATACCTCAGTCATTGGTCTGTCTGAGACCCTCCTGGAGTATGCTAACATTATTTGGGGATTCAATGATTGCACCTAGTTTGCATTCATCTGGAACTTGATCAGCCACAACCCAATAGTTTTGACCTGAACTTCTGAGAAGTATATCCCAAACAGTAGGGGGACCAGCACTGACCCCTGTGGCACTCCATTGGTAACAGGTCTGCTGGTTGATGTGGAGCCACCCACTTTAACAGTGTATGTCCGGTTTGTGAGCCAGTTGGAAACCCATCTTACAGCAAAGGGGTTTATATTAAGTTTGCTATGTTTATCGGTAATGCCTGAATTTGGGATTGTGTTGAAAGCCTTTACCAGGTCAAGGTATGCTATGTGCACAGATTTGCCCTCATCAATGGCCTTGGTCACATTTTCTATGAAATCCACCAGATTTTAACAGGCAGGATCTGCTCTTCACAAAGCCAGATTGGCTAGGATCCAGGGTTTGGAAGTCACCTATGTCTTTATTTATGAGGTCCATGATGATACATTCCATGGGTTTACAGATGAGGCTGATCAGACTTATGAGTCTGTAATTCCCCGGGTCTGTTGCTAGGCCACCCTTGTGGAGGGGAATAACTGTTGCTGTTCTCCATTCCACAGGAACAAAGCCTGTGGTTAGTCTATGACTGAAAAGGGTACATAGTGGTGATGCTAGTTCATGTTTAACCTGTTTAGAAGGCAGCCTGGAATGTTGTCTGGTCCAATAGGGACTGTGTTTTTTGCCTTGGACAAGGGTATGATGACCTGCTCTTCAGGTGTGCAGAGTGGGGGAGGAGTCTGGGGGAAGGTTTGTTGCACGTTAGGAGGGATAAGAAAGTGAAATTTTCACCAAACCTATCTGCTAGCAGGTTTGCTATTTGTGATGGGGTAGTAACATGGCTCACAGATTACACATTACAAGACAGTTAAAATACAGTTCATCTCTCACCATGTGCTGTGCATTTGTAAACAAAAACATGCAAGCATGACTGCATGTCAGCACAGTAGTCATGTCACAAAAATACAACTGTAATATTTCATAGCTCAGACAGTGTAACGCTGTCATATAACATATAGCTGCTTTTAACTGGCATCTACAATTCCTTTTCATCATACCCATCAGATAGTAGTTGAAGTAGGAGGGCAGAAAATATGCACATTTATTTTGATGTTACATAAGATGCTATACATCACAAATATCACTGATATTAGGGGGTGTGCCTGATTTAGAGTCAAATTGTATATCTGTCCATCTCATTCCCTTCAAATAACAATAGGAAAAGGGTAGAGAATCGGAGTTAATAAATGACAGAGATATACAGTACATCCACTTTGCCATTGTTATCATATTCCACATTCATTCTATAGAACTGTCCCAGTATGTTCAAAGCATATAAAACTGTAGTAAAATTGCTGCTGCTGGCAGAAAAATTATAGATAATGGAGATATTCATAGAAATTTGACAAATAAGCACTATAGTCGTAATCATGTACAAATAACCTGTAAATATCAACAAGCAGATATCTATGCAAGCATTTTAAAAATGTTGACACATACACACAGATAAAGATTTCATGAAAGATATCCCCGTGTGGATTTAAACCCACAGTAACCATGATATATGCATACTGGCCTCTTGCTTTACAGGCTGAGCTAATACACGCCATGATACCTATCTTCTTAACAAACAACTATTGTGTACATGTAACCATATTCCTGCTGATAGAGGAATATGCAACCATCCACCACCTAAATGCTATAGGACTTCATGCGTCACACAACTACCAGATAGCATCAACTTTTAAAACATAAAACATATGGTTAATACTCAGATCAGCATTGGTGTAGCATTTAAAAAACAGGTTTCTGACAATACTGCGCATTTTGTAAAGCAGAACTGAGTAAGGGATGCCCATATGACTTAGCAGGATAACGGAGAAATGCATAATCATCAGTAGCCTAGGTGCTATTTTCATCAGTGGCAAACACACGCATGTACACACACACACACACACACACACACACACACACACACACGCACACGCACACACACACACACACACACACACACACACACACACACACACACACACACACACACACACACACACACGGTCATGCTGAAAGTGTAAAAATGATGTACTTATATACTGGAAAACAAACACATGTAATGTTTAATACTATGTACATGATAAACAATATTAAACAAATAACCACCATGAGAATCAAACCCATAATTACAAGGAGAATGGTCACCTTATTTTTTTGAATAGCCAGATGAAATAATTGTCAGAGCAGTTAGATGTTGAGTTTAAAAGGCATATATCTGACATATGGGCCACAGCTATATCTCCAATTTCATTAGGAATGAAGTTACCCTTAGGACTATGATCCTTATTGTAAGTGTCCACTGGCTGTCTGCACACCTCAGCCGCCCTCTGATGAAGATCTTCAGCATCCCTCTAATGCAGGTCATTCTAGCAGTGGCAAAACTGCATTCCAGTCCAGTAGATTCCTGTGTAACATTGCTGGTCCTTTGCAATCTGGTTTCAGATATTGATCATTGCAAAGTTCTGTGGTCTGTCTCTCATATGGTGTACACTACAGCATAGACTGTCAGCATCTTGGTAGTCTCCTCCTCAGTCTATTGGAGTGCCCAGACATGTCAAAGCCTCCTGGAAGTAGCTATCTCAGTGATAAGGTTGAAATGATTTATATTGAAAAATTCAATAAATAGGTCACTGAGATCCCACTCAGTTCGCAGGTAGCAATGGTCTGATCTGTAAATGTATCAAAATTACAATTTAAAAGTGGTACTTATGGGACTGGTATCAGATTATTGTAAGGTAATGGGCAGATGCTACATATTGTCACATTAACAATACATACTAGCTATTTGTTCTGAACACCGTCCTGTTATGCCCTAGCTATTGGTTAATGCACCAAATTTTGAGAATTTACATGGACATGCAAAAATGTGATTGCTAAACCTTGAATTTTAATAAACTTCATGAATTATGTATGGCATAAATGGGCCTTAAAAGCTGTGAGCACATAGCTGGTCTTAGTTTCAGTTATACCTGACTCATTGGTAGCTGCAGAGGTAATGTTGAATCTGCTCGCATTGCTACAGTGGGACATGTTTCTCTCCTTATAGACCTATGTTATCATTACTCCTTAGAAATTTATGTGTATATACTTAAATTGATGCTTTTAGACAAACTTGTGTGCAATACAAAATATGTAAATGACTTACTGGAGGGGTGTAGGATTGATTTGTATGGATACAGGTGGGAATATCTGCATCACTAACAAGCAATGCTTCTCCATATGCACTTGTACAAAAAATGTAAGCAGCACAAGTGAACAGTACATAAGGATGTACTAATGAAATATCAATGAGAGGAATTCAATAAAGGCTACACAAAATCTTTTTTCATGTACGTATCATGGTGTTGTCATGGTGTGATGCGTACACGGGCGCAGACAGTTTTAGATTCAATAAACCCTGTGTAGCAGTGCGCAAGAATGCACAAACAGGGGAACTTCCATGCAATGCAAATTTTGGCTTAAGTAGTTGAATTTCATACAAATTAGCCAGGTGGAGCAATCTAACAAGACATAATGCATCTGTGTAGACTCCATGTCCATATAAGTAGTGTACGTGGAAATTTTCTATGTATAGGAGTCTACACTGAAAGAAGGGGATGTAAGAGTCCACAAATATGGACATAATTCCCCCTGAAAAGGTAAAATCACATACATAAATGTGCAAAACATACATTGTGGATGGTGAACACAGTATGTATTATAGGGTCATAGGTTCATAGGTTGGTACTAGGGCCTATACAAGCCTAGCCATAACAATTCCCTGGCTATTTCTTCCCACAGTATTTACTTCCCTGGACCCCTGTCTCGCAGGGTGACTGATCAGTTTCACTGATTATGTGAAATTAATATATATATATATATATATATATATATATATATATATATATATTGCGCAAACATGCTTAACATAAAAATAAAAAAAAATTGTAAAATAACACTTATAATATACTTCAGACAAATGTAAGACCTTGCATCTGCTCTGTACAATGGTGCATTCATGCTGTTACCCAGCCTACATGTCTATGAACTGTATAGTTTACAGGTTTTCAGCATGAATATTATACAAATTAGGGTTGAATGGTCTTGATTTGTTGAGTTGCTAAAGGGAGCAACAGTGTCTGTATATTCACATCATATAGGCTCCTACATGATGTTTATATTCCCACTGGATGTGGATGACATCAGGGGGGTGTGTCATGTTATTTATAGGATTTTTTTGTGCTCAGTGCACATGTTTGAACAGCAGGCCGCTTGCTGCAAACAGTCTGGTGGTAGTTTAGCATGTTCGCATGACCAGACCACCCATGTGATAGTCATGATGTAGCCAGCTATGAATAAAATCCAGGCATATTAAAGTAATAATATATACATTTGTATAAGCTATGCTGCACTACTCTGTGCATAGTGCTACATTGCACAATAAAGTAGGGCCTTTAAATTGCGTCAATTATATCTTAAGCAGGTGAACTGCATCATAATTCGCCAGTCCCACATGGTGGAACTAACCCACAACTGTATAAAGTATGTATATACCCTACATTCTGATTTCCCCTCAATACTCTGAACCATTGGAGTAGAGACTTGGAAATTTTAACTGAGATAATGTTAGTGACTGCTGCAGCTATTCTACATCGGTATGTGCTAGATGCTGAAGTCAATGCTGCTGGTGCTGCTGGCAATATGCCTTAGTTGAAAAGGAAAAAGAGTGTTCAAGCCCAGTGTAACCTACCAGGAGCTACATGAGCTGGAGATTGTAGAGTGCTACAGGGTGAACAGGGACATATTACAAGAACTCAGTGAGCTCTGCTGCCCTCAACTCAGAGCCAGAGTTAACAGAGGAGAACCCATCCCAGTGGAAACTAAGTTATGTGTAGCCCTTAGGATAGTAGCTACAGGTACTTTCCAAAGACCAAGTGAAGACATGATGGGGGTATCAAAGGCATCTGCATCCAGGATACTCCATCAGTTCCTGGATGCCATGCTGCCACACACCAGTGAGCACATATTTTTTTCTCCTTTCCCCTGAGGTGAGGGCCAGCAATATGCTACACAAATACCATGTAGCACAGTACCCTAAATTACTGGGTACCATAGCTTGCACTCATGTACACAGCAAGACACCACCTGGTGAGCAGGGTAGATTCTACATTAACCGCAAGGGATACCATTCCATCAACTGCCAAGTCATGTACAATGTCCAGGAGATAATCATGAATATGTATGCTGGCATCCTTGGCAGTTATCACAACTCCCATATCTGGCACACATCACAACTGTACCAGATGTTTGCTAGGTGGACATCCCACAGGGCCATTTACTGGGGGATGCTGGCTACACCCTGGAACTGTCTTTGATGACACCTATCAGAAATGCACACACATCCATGGAAGAACGCCAAAACGAGGCGCACACACAAACTAGGAACATCATAGATCACCTCTGAGTAGTCTGTATGAAACAGAATAAAATGACAGTAATTTCACATGATCCATATAGTCCGATGATGAAGACCTTGAATTTTCCTTGGGAGGAACCTTTGTGGTCTTTCCAATTCCTGCAGGTGCTTGGAAAGGTACATACCAAAAGGGGTATTGTACTCAATTATTGGCCGGATGAGGGAAGAGGACAGGGAGTTTATAACTTCTTTTTTTCTGGAAACAATCCCCTTACCTATAACATGGCGTTCTTACCACTGTGGAGACAGGCTGTCAACCTGTGTGCCCAGGTCTCTCACCACTGACTGTGTACTAAGGTGTTGCTATTGATGTGGTAGTTAGCAGGAACATCACTTTTATCAAGAGGAATGATAATATATATATATATATATATATATATATATATATATATATATATATATATTTTGCATGGAGTTTAAGACCATTACTTTGGCACCAATCCTTTGTTTGTGTAAGACCCTCTTGTAGTATGTTGAAGTCATTTGGAGATTCTATGACCACCCCCAGTTTGCAGTCATCAGCAAACTTTGTCAGTCACAGACCTTTAGTTTTTGCTTGTACTTTGGAGAAATAGATTCTAAATACTACAGGTCACAGGACTAAACCCTGTGGAACACCACTGGTTACAGGTCTGCTGTTGGAGGTGGATTCACCTATTCTGACTATATAAGTTCTATCAGTGAGCCAGTTAACAACCCATTTAACAATATAAGAGTTGATGCTAGTTGGGTGAGTCTGTCAATGATTCCTGAGTGGGGGATTGTGTCAAACACCTTGGCTAAGTCCAGGTAGGCTGTATGCACAGATTTCACCTCATCCAGGGTCTTTGTGACTGTCTTAAGGAAGTCCACCCAGTTTAATAGGCATAATCTCCCTTTGACAAATCCAAACTGAGTAGGGTCAAGTGTTTGGAGATTACCAATGTCTTTGTTAATAAGGTCCATGATGATTTCCTCCATGGCCATGCAGATAAGGCTAGTCGAGCTAATAAGTCTATAGTTCCTAGGGTCAGTGGATGCACCACCTTTGTGTAAGGGGATAATGGTGGTTATTCTCCATTCAGCTGGTAAGAAGTCGATACTTAGACTATGATTGAAAAGAGTACCGAGTGATGTGGGTAATTCATATTGGAGTACCTGAAGAATGCAGCCTGGGATGTTGTCATGTCCCATAGATGCTGTGCTTTTGGCCTTAGAGAGGGTGTTTATGACTTGCTCGTTAGAGATACAAGGTAGGGGACAGGTGGTAGGGATGTCATGGGATACATGTGATGAGGACAGGGGAAGGACGTTTTCAATTAACCTGTCATCCAACAGGTTATCTATGTCCATAGGCACAGTATATGTGGTATCATTAACTACCAGTTTGGCACAGATCTGGGCCTTTCCTTTTATGGATGTAAGTATAGAATGCTTTGTGGTTGTGCTTTGTTGAGACAGCTAATTTGGGCTCATAGTTTGCTTTGGAGGACTTTACCACACTTTTAATTGGCTTGTTTAAGTTGAGGAGGGAGTGTTTCCAGTTTAGAAGGGCTCCTCTTATACTTAGACAGCAATTTCTTCCACTTATTGTAAAGCCTGTTAATGGCAGTTGTCCACCAGGCAAATTTGCTCTTACTTGAGGAGCTTGTTTTAATCTTACCGGGTACAGCAGAGTCAATGCAGTTATACAGGTGTTTGTATAAAGCATTGGTGTAGAGCTTGGCATAGCTGCCAGCTCCATCTGAGATAGGAGGTGCAATGGAGATAATTATACCATCCCATAAGAGGTGATAATCTGCTTTGGAGAAGTTGTTTAGTTTATTTGCTGCTAGGGTGGTCAGGTGTGACATTTACTTTGAATGAGACCTATTTGTGGTCAGATCTCACCAGGGAGGGCTTCACAGTGGGGGTGCTACAGTGGTCCTCCATATTGGCAGCACCAGATCCAGGATGTTGGCTCCCCTTGTGAGGCTGTTAACCAGCTGGTGCAGGGCATTGTAGTTAATGAAGTTGAGGAACCTTTGGTTAAGTGAGTTTGAGCACGAGCAATCTACCCAGTCAATGAATGGGTATTTCAGGTCACCCAAAAACATGTTTTTTGGATGTATCTTGATAGAATCAAGAAGATACAAATAAGCAGAGTGGGTGACCTGACTCATGAGGGGATCCTGTAGTTGGCATTGTCTTGAATCGGTGCCCTACAAACAGTTAATTGCACATGAAGTGGTTCCAGGGAGTCATATTGTTTAATCAATTTGGATGTGTATTTATCTTTAATGAATATTGATACACCGCCTCTTTATTTTTCATGCCCTCAGATTGAGGTATGAAAATGTGGAAGGAGATGTCACCTGGTATGACTGCAGTGCCCTCTACAGACTTGAACCAGGTTCTCTCTGTGACTGCACAAATGTCTGTGTCTTCCAAGGTGAGGACAGCGTCCAGTGAGTGCAGTTTTGTGTTGAGATTCTTAACTTTTAGTTGCGTAACCTTGAGTTTGTTTTTAGGGTTTTTATATTGGGAATTTTGTCCCTGAGACACCGCCTAAAAAGGGCACTTGGGTGTAGCAAGAGCCTTGACCACTAGCCAAAATCTCAGGGGTGACAGATGAAGACCATCTCTGGCAAAGCATCTAGGTCTGTCCATCATGTCATCCAAGGCTGACATATACCGTATCCCCTTAGAATGACACCAGAAACTAAGCTAATTATGGATGTTAAGTCGGTTTCTGTTTGTACTGAGGCATCATCCTAGTTGAAGGTAAAATACTGCTTAAGGCTAGGGATATACCTGCCTGAAACACATAATCTGAGAGTTCAATCATGTCTTTCTCCATATAGTCAAGAGAGGCACATCTCAAGTCATTCACACCAACATGGACCTTTTTAGGTGATGTCTCAAGGACAAAATTCCAAATGTGAAAACCTCATATTAATAAAACCTTAAGGTTATGCTGCTAAACGCTAGGTTTCTTAATATGAAACTGCACTCACTGGAAGCAGTCCTCACCTTGTTAGACATACACACTTGTGCAGTCAAGGAAATCTAGTTCATGGTTGTGAAAAGCATCCCAACCATATCGAGCTACACCTGCTTTCACACATTCAGACCACAAACTGAAGGCATGAAAACTAAAGAGGCAGTGTATCGATATTCATTACAGATAAATACATCTCCAGATTGGTTAAACAGTAGGATTCTCTTGAGATAATTCAGTTGCAATTGACTGTTGGTAGGTCACCTATTCAAGTCATTGCCAGCTACCAGATCCCATCTGTGAATCAGGACACCCACTCTGCCTATTTAGGTCTACTTGAGTCTATCAAGATACATCCAAACACTCTGAGTTTGGGTAACTTCAACTAACCATCCATTGACCGGGTAAATTACTCATGCTGTAACTCACTTTGCCAAAGGTTCCTCAACTTTGTTAACTGCAATGCACTGGACCTGCTGGTTGACACACCCTCAAGGGGTGCCAACATCCTGGATCTGGTCCTTACCAATATGAGTGGTCACTCCAGGACCACCACTGTGAGGTCTTCCCTAGTGACATCGGATCACAAATCAGCCTCATTCAAAGTAACTATCACACCCCCCCACCCCAACAGCAAAGAAACTAAAACACTTCTCCAAAGCACATTATTACCTCTTACAGGATGGTATAAATAGCTGTACTGCACCTCCCCCCTCACATGGAGCTGGCAACTATGCCAAGTTCTACAGCAATGCTTTATACAAACAGGTATTTAACTGCATTGACTCAGCCGTACCTGATAGGACCAAAACAAGCTCCACTACAAAGAGCAAACCTGCCTGGTGGACAACTTCCATTAAGAGGCTTTACAGTTAGAAGAAGAAATTTCTGTCTAAGATTAAGAGGATGGGAGCCCTAAACTGGAAACACACCTTCCTCAGCTTTAACAAGCCAATAAGACTTATTGTAAAGTCCTCAAAGGCAAACTATGAATCCGAATTAGATTCCTCAACTAAGGACAACAATAAGGCATTCTTTAGTTACATCCATTACCTATAAGGACAGGCCTAGATTTGTGCCAAACTGGTAGTTAATGATACCACATATAGTGAGCCTGGGGACATCATAGCTAACCTGATAGCTGACAGGTACTGTGAAAACTTCAGTCCCCTGCCCTCACCACACGTGCCCCATGACATCCTACCACCTGTCCCCTACCTTGCATCTCTAAAGAGCAAGTCATAAACATCCTCTCTAAGGCCAAAATCACAGCATCTATGAGACCTGATGACATTCCAGGCTGTGTCCTGCATGGCTCCAACAAGAATTAGCAACAACATTGTGCACTCCTTTCAATCATAGTCTAAGCATAGGCTTTGTCCCAAGTGAATGGAAAATGTCCATCATTATTGACCTGCACAAAGGTGATGCTTCCACTGACCCTGGGAACTATAGCTCTAGTAGCCTGACTAGTCTTATTTGCAAGGCCGTGGAGCGAATCATCATGGATCTTATCAACAAAGATATACGTAAGCTCCAAGCACTTTCCCTTACTCAGTATGGATTTTTTAAAGGGAGATAATGCCCGTGAAACATTGTGTACTTCTTCAAGAGTTTCACTAAGGCCCTGGACAAGGGGATATCTTTGTGTACAGCCTACATAGACTTGTGTTTGACAATATCCCCCACTCAGGCATCATTGACAAACTCACCTAGCTAGGTATCAACCCTTCCATCATTAGATGGCTCATTAACTGGCTCACTGTTAGAACCCATATAGACAAAATAGGGGAATCCACCTCCAACAGCACCTCTGTAACCAGTGGTGTTCCACAGGGATCTGTCATGGGGCATCTACTGTTTGTAACCTAGATACCAGTTGCACTGGTCAGGTCCCTGTCATATCTCTTGATCAAGGACTTGAATGGTTTTTCAAAGCTGTAGTCAAAGGTACTAATTTGAATAGTTCAGGCACTAGCTTAGCATTCCAATGTATGGAGACAGTTCTCACCAATAATTTTGTCTATTTCAAAAGTGAATTTATAACCAACACAGGGGGTAGCAATGGGAGCAGCTTCAGCCCCTATTTTTGCTAATATGGTACTGTGGATTTGGGAGACCAGCACTGTGTCCAATTCCCCTTTGTATGCTGTAATTGAAAGCTACATGAGATACCTGGATGACATCAATATCCTACGGAAAGGGATTGTTAATTACTTGGAGCTGTTTGTTGATTCTCTTAATCATTCAACCAGCTTCCTACAGTTTACTTACCAGTTCAATGAAGATTCAGTTAATTTTTTTGGATGTTACAATATGTAAGAATGTTTTAGCTGGTAGGTATGAATCCAACATTTACATGAAAGAAATCTTTTCCAACGTTTACCTACACATTGATAGCCAGCACCCTTTGTGGCAGAAAAATAATTTAGTCAAAGGGCAATTTATCAGGCTGAGTAGGCTCATTTCAGATGACTACATTTTTAAATAAGAGGCCTTAAAATTGACCAGTTTATTTAAGGATCGTGGGTATCCGTCTGAGATGTTGGAAGTTCTATACAAGTGGGAGCTAGAGCAAAGGAATATCAAATATTGGTCCCTTTTACATCCTCCAAATTCACTGCAACATAAAGTATCAACTGAAAATTGTGACAATTTAAAACAAACTTTTGCGGTAGAATTCACCAGAGCCATTTACCTACATAAGCAAGCAGTTAGTTTTCATTGGAATTTGGTGTATGGTACTTTTGGTTTTAGTTAACCAGTTGGGACAACAACCCAGATTTGTCTAAAAGGGTTTACTATCAGATGCGTGACTGCAGTATGTGCGAAATAGGAATGGTCAGAAATAGGAATCCCGATTCACTTGTATGACCTTCAGAAGGCCAAATAGATAAAGGCCAAATCAAACATCCAATTCGCCCAATGAGATATTGCGCTAATGTGATCCGATCAAACTGCACATCAATCAAAATATAGTGCAGGTATCCCAAAGTAACGAAAATACAAACACCGATTGCAAATTGTTGGAATACAATACACTGGTGTAGGGAAGTATTCCGTGACTGCAACAAGAGTCTCACAATGGAGAGCGATGGTCAGGTATGTAAAGGAGTAACACACATATGACAGTACTGCTGTGCTTTACATGTATATGTGACCTGATAGACATGCTTCTATCCATAGGTTAGTGAAACTGGAATGCAGGATTACCAGCCAGGCACATTGACTGAAGTGTATTCAACAAAGGAAACAGAAAAAGGTTTGAAAATGCTTGTGGTGGATGGGTATCAGTATTATCTAGAGAAGGCATCCACATTGAGAAATTATTGATGTTGTGTACTAAAGAATAGGGAGAAATGTAGGGGTAGATGTGTCACAGAGGGTGGTGTTGACAGGGAAGTATTGTTGAAATCAACGGTGCATTACCAAGCACTGGACTTCAGGAAACCAGAAGTCTGTAGGGTGAGAACTGCAATTAAGCGTAGGGCAGTTCAATCTGTTGAGGATCCTTGCAGAGTGGTATCGGAGGTGATAGCGGGCACTTCCACTGATATTACAAGTGGATTACCCAACACCAACGTATTGAAGCAGTCTGTCATTAGATGTAGAAACAAGACAAAAAGAGATCACTTTAAAAGCTTCACTAGCCTGAAACAGCTTACGTCGGACATGTTACCCATTAAAAATGGTAGTTTTATAGTTCAACACAATAGCGATGGTGGGATATGTAATAGTGTAGTGACCATTGCCACTCTGAAGAACCTACAAATGTTGAGGTAAACTGAATACATAATGGTCGATGGCACCTTCCCATTACATAATGTTGACTGCAAACAGATATATACAGTCCATTTCCCACTGCCTGGTGTAGAATACAGAAAAACTATCCCTGTTGTGTACGGGTTACTCTCCAGCAAAGCAGAAGTGACATATGATATCTTTTGGAAAAACATGAAGCTGGTATGTGAGCAGAATTCCATAACACTGTCACCAAGAGTAATACTCAATGATTTTGAGAAGAGTGCTGTAAATTCCATACAGCGCAATTTCCCTCATAGTAATCCCAAAGGTTGCTGGTTCCATCTGAACCAGATACAGTGGAGGCAGATACAACGTTTACACCTGGCCAGCGAGTTCAGTAAGTGTAGAACATTTTCCTCCCTATGCAAAGAACTCCCTGCACTAGCTTTCCTGCACCCAAGGGATGTTATCACTACCTTTGATAGTATAGTGACTGACATGTTGGAGGCAGTGCAACCACTGTGCACTTTCTTCAAAGAGAACTACATTATTGGGAAACCCCGACGGTATGGTATGAGAGGCATAACATCAGAAAGAATACCACCTCTATTTGCAGTTCAGTTTTGGAATCAGCATGATACTGCTGTGCTAGGGGTTCCAAGATCCCAAAATGCCATGGAGGGATGGCACAGGTGCCTTTGCAGCCTGTTAGGGGAGGAAGTGTTGGAAGCCATTCAGCTAGAATAGAACCATTTAGAGGATCTCCTGCAGAGGATCGACATGTGTGCACCTCCGTCACCTAAACAGAGGCGTTTGCAAGTCAAGTAGGAAGTGTTTAGTAGACTACTGGCTAAACAGGATGCATTTACATGTCAGGGTTTTACTGCCCTTGTAACGAAGCATTGCTCCTTTTAGGACGAGTACCGCATACACTCCTGGTCTGGATCGCACGTAATCAACCGAACCGATAATTGGGTTAAGCACATTATTTGGTAATACAGAGCAGTTAAGTGGTTATACTTGTGTTATCTATGCAATATGTGGTGGTCTGAGCACATTGGTGGACACTAGCTATATGGGGAAATGAGAAGGACGTCCTGGCATCACAGCAGTTATACAGCTATAACCGCATTGACAGGCTAAAGCTTCATCCTATTTAAACAGGAATAGTAACGCTGGGCTATGTGGACATTACATCAGTATGAGTTCTGATTCTACAACAATGTTCCAGGGCAGACGTATGATGTGGTAGTACATATTTGCATATTGAAGTCCGAAAATGTCGATTCGATGTCTTCAACAACTGTGTTCGACATTTTCAACTTCCGGTAATTTGTAATTTGTGCTTACGTGTCTGTGATTTCAGATTTCGGTAACATTTACGTCGAACATCTGATAGTAAACCATCTAAAAGAATAGTAAGAATTTAGAACTTCTTTTTGAAAAAAAAAAAAAAAGAAACAGGATATTTTAGTTCGGAATGCTGAATGAAATGCTTCAGGGCCTGTAAACAATGCATGTTCATCTTACAGTATACACATTCCTCTGTAGCAAATTATACTAAACTGATTTCAGTGACAGGAAATTATAATTGTGAAACAAAAGGGGTAGTTTACATTGCTTTTTGTTCACCTTGCCTGGCATTTTATGTTGGCAACACTATTGAACCAATGAAAACCAGAGTATACCAGCATATTTTTGCTATTAAAAAGCCCATAATGTAAATATCTTACACTCTGTTGTGTGTAAGGATTTCAGGAACTTTGTTGCTACTATATTAGAAAAAGTAACAGTACCTATTAGAGGAGGTGATTGGGACCTCTTACTAGAGCAACAAGAAGTGTTTTGGCAGTTATTATTTAACGCAGGTGCATTCCTGGGCATTAATGATTTTATTACTATTAAACATATTCTAAAAGCTAAGGCTACTAAAATTTTAATGCAAAAATATAAATGAAGGAATACTAATTTTTAGAAGTTTTATAAGTATGTTTTAATGTTGTTTTCAGTATTCATGCAAGTTTTCTATGAATGATTTTACATGAATGTGTTTCTATGAATAAGCTTTTTTATAAATTAATTTAATATTATATTATTGATGTGTAGAGTTGCCACCTTTTCAAATGGCCAAAGTGGGGCATTTTCGGGACACACATCAGATTTTACAGGCCGACAAATACCCACGGTCAGTTCAAAGGATAGAACTTTATTTTTATTGCCTAAATAAAAGCTTATTCTTGTAGCAGTTTAGTTGCTTATTCTGTTTCTTGTAACATTTAGGTATTTTAGATACAGAAATAACTATTTTATGCAACTATTACATAAAATATGTGACATAATTATGTCCTACTATCGCAGGACATTTGCCATTTTTAATATTTTTGGTCAGGACACAACTGCCCAAACAGGGACTGTCCCTCACAAAGTGGGACAGGTGTAACCCTATTGATGTGTTTCCCTTTAAATCTTTCTATAGTTTTGGCACCTTTAAGAATATTTAATCAGAGAAAGGAAGTAGCTGCATTGTTTTGATGAAGTTCTAGATGTAGTGTAATGAAAGAATTTAAAATTATATTAAAATATGTTTTACTGTGACATCCTGTGCGACATTATTCATTTGCAAGATGTGTCTTGCCAGTCTAGCTTACAACAGTAAGATGGGGCCCAATATCAAATCCCTTGTTTCCATGTTAGTGACCACTAAGAGCAATGTGGGAATAGATCTTTTGAAAGGTGATCTCTGGTGTTCACGTTCCTAGATAAGCCTTACCCCAATGTCAGTCACATACACTGAGCAACTCTTAAGGAATACAGCCCTTATTCGTTACTCTATGTGCGTCTTCCACATTTATGTTGTGGTGCCAATATAACATTAAAATTGACACTATTAATCAGTATTATCTGCAACTAATGTTTCATGCTGACATATTATGAGTAAAATGGGTGCAGTAAATATATGTTTTAATAGTAACAATCAATGGTACAGCTTAAATTGAAATACACATGAGATAAGTAATGCAACATGGTTGCAAGTGCTCGAAGATAGGTTCCTCAATGCCAGGGACTGAAGCATCTTGTGGTTTGTGCAGGGAGCTGCTTGACCTCACACTTGAGTATGAGTTCAGCCAATCAGATGCTGCACAGTAACTACAATTGCTCATGTGCTAGGTAAGTAAGTGCTCATGGGCTAGGTGGTCAGGAAAGTAAGCAGGGAGGGAGATGTTAGGTTTAGGGAGAGGAGAGTGGCTTTTATGGGAGTGATCTGAGACATTAGGGACAGGGATTCAGAATTGAGTCTTAGGTTTAGGGAGTGATCAGAGACTTTAGGCCTAGGAAGGAGGAAGGGGATTTTAAGTCTAGGAAATGATTATAGGTTCATAGGTTGGTACCAAGCTATCGGTCTTAGGGTCTATACAATCCTAGCCATAACAATTCCCTGGATATTTCTTCCCACAATATTTAATTCCCTGGACCCCTGTCTAGCCGGGTGACTCACATGATCCTCGGGGTGAATTTCTTATCTCCCATCCAATCATCAAGGTTCCTTTTGAAGAGGGCCAAGGAGGCGCTCTGCTTGACATGTATGGGCAGTCTATTCCAGAGTATGAGGAGTCTCTGGGTCAGGAACCTATCCCTCCAGCATGTTTTGTTCATTGTGATGACAAGGTGTAGATTCCTGGAGCTTGTGGCTCTGAGGAATTGGGATTTCTTTAAGTGGAGCATGTCCAACAGCTCAGGGTTTAACATGGCCTTGAATGTTAAGCAGAGATCGCCTCTGAGTAGACGATATGCCACAGAGTATAGCTGGAGTCTTTTAGACAGTCAGCATATGGCATCTGCTTTAGGCCTGTGATTCTTTTAGTGAGGTATTTCTGCGGCCTTTCCAGCTGTTGCAAATGTCTTGTGAGGTACATACCAAACAGGGCGTCATACTCTATAATGGGTCTAATGAGAGACGAGTATAGTGGGACAATGACCTCCTTTTTCCTGGATGAAAAGCCCTTAGTGATGAGGTGTGCCAAATAGAAGGATTTCCTGACTGTTGTAGCGATGTGGTTATCGAAGGTGAGACCACTGTCCACCTGTGTCCCTACGTCTCTCATCACACTTTCGGTGTTTAGTGTACTGCCACCTATGTGGTAATTCATGGGTACATGTTTTTTCCCAAAGGGGATAACTATACATTTCTTGGCATTAAGCTTGAGCCCATGGCTCTGGCACCAAGCATCTGTTTCTGTAAGGCCCTTTTGTAGAATATCCACATTATTTAGGGATTCAATAATGGCTCCCAGTTTGCAGTCACCTGTGAACTTTGTTAGCCAGAGTCCCTTAGTGTTGGCTTGTACTTCAGAGAAGTAGATGCCAAACAAGAGCGGTCCCAGGACTGAACCCTGAGGTACTCCACTTGTCACTTGTCTGGAGCTGGATTTGGAGTCAGCTACTTTTACAGTCTGGGTTCTGTCAGTAAGCCAGTTAGCAACTCATCGAGAGACGTAGGGATTTATGCCCAGCTTAGTAAGTTTATCTATGATTCCAGTGTTGAGGATGGTATCGAAGGCCTTGGTGAGGTCCAGATAGGCTGTGTGGACCACCTTACCCTCGTCTGCAGCTCTGGAGACTGATTTGAAGAAATCAGTCAGGTTCAGGAGACAAGATCAGCCCTTCACAAACCCAAATTGGGTGGGGTCAAGTGTCTGAAGGTTGCCAGTGTCTTTGTTTAAAAATTCCATGATAATGCGTTCCATGCCCTTGCAGATCAAGCTCTTCAGACTGATGGAACAGTAGTTCCCAGGATCCAAGGTGGATCCCCCTTGTGGAGTGGGATAACTGTAGCTGTGCACCACTCAGTGGGCACAAAGCCTAAGGTGAGGCTATGATTAAACATGACACTTAGGTGAGGTGCCAGTTCATTTTGTAGTTCATGTAGTACACAGCCCAGGATGTCATCTGCTCCCATGGATGCTGTATTCTTAGCTTTGGAGAGTGCGGTTTCTACCTGTGTGGCCGTGATTACCGGAATTTGGCAATCTTTTGGTATTGAGATGGGCCCTTTAGGGGGTCGGGGGGGGGAGTTGGCACTAAATCGATCTGTCAAGATATTGGCAATATCCTTGGGATCAGTATATTTAATGCCATTCTGTTGTAGCTCAGAGCAGATCTGATCATTGCCATTTAGATTCTTGGCATAACTATAGAATGCCTTGTGGTTGTCTTTGGAATCTTTGGCAATTTTATTTTCATAACTAGCTTTTGAGTATTTTATGAGGGATCTCAGCTTCTTACTGAGGCTGGTAAGGGAGGTTTTGCATCCTGGGATTTTCCTCTTTTCTGCAACAGTTTTTTCCTTCTGTTGTATAGTTTGTTTATGGCAGGGGACCACTAGATTGGCTTCCTTTTTTTGGAGGAGAGCATCTTGCTTCTGTTTGGGATGGCACAATTCTTGCACAATTGGATGTGTTCATACAGTGCCTTAGTGTAGGATTCAGCAGTCGAATTTTCAGATCCCGTCTGCATGGGTGTCATGAAGGTTGTCACTTCTGACTTGAGTAACATGAAGTTGGCTTTGGAGAAGTTTTTTACAGAAGTTTCCTTATTGGAGGGTGGGGTGAGATGTGGATGTCAAGGGTGATTTACTTATGGTCAGACCTGACCAATGAGAGGGTGATCACTGGTGTGGAGCATCTCTCTCACATGTTGGTAATGACCAGGCCTAGGATATTGGAGCCCCTGGTGGGACAATGGACTAGTTGATCCAGGGCATTGGAATTTATGAATTCCAAGAACCGTTGGGAAAAGGTGTTGGTACCTGAGTAGTTTTCCCAGTTAATCCAGGGTAGTTGAAATCACCCAGTATTAGGGTGTTTGGTTGTATCTTAATATTTTCCAGTATGTTTAGAAAGGTGTAGTGAGAATCTTGGGGCATGGTGGGGGATCTGCAGCAAGCTACACTTTGGATTGCAGTCTTACCTAGTGTTAGTTGCACCTGGAGAATTTCAGACGCATTGTGTTGGGCAACTAGCCTGGAGGTTTGACTATCCTTGGTGAATATGGACACTCCTCCACCTTTAGTGTTTCGGTCTTGGTTTGGTGGGTGAAAAGTATGGTAAGAGTTGTAGCCTGGTATTGCAGAGGTGCTCTCTGGAGCATTGAACCAGGTCTCAGTTACTGCACAGATATCGATGTTCTCTATTTTTAGGAGTGCCTCGAGAGAGTGCAGTTTGAGGTTTAGACTTCTAGCATTGAGCAGCATTACCTTCAGATTTTGCATGCTTGTATCTATTACAGTGGTGGTTTTGTCCTTTGAACCTTGCCTAAAAAAGGCACTATAGTGGTTGCAAGAGCTTTAGCCAGTAACCTGAATCCCTGGGGTGACAGGTGCAGACCATCTCTGGCAAAGCATCATGGTTTGTCGATCATGTCTTTCCAGGCAGGCAGATACTGGATTCCCTTTGAATGACACCAGAAGCTTAGCCAATTGTTGAAGTCAATCATTTTGTCCTTGTACTGTGGTATCATTTTGGGCAAATGGTTTAGGAAGGATGAAAAGGAGTTTAGGTTTAGGGAGCCATTTGGGACTTTAGGGTTGGGAGAAGGGAGGCTTAATTTTAGGTAGTGATTAGAGATTTTAGGATTAGGGACAGGCTGGGAGTTGTTAGGGTTGAGATCAAGGTTGTGGTAGGGCAGGAATATTTGATGAGATTGGACTTCTGGGAGGAATGGTATGTATATATATATATATATATATATATATATATATATATATATATATATATATATATATATATATATATCTTTAGTTCTGAAAAACACTTTTGTTTAACAATATGATATCATTGAGAAAGTTATGGTAAATGGATTTACTTGTTCTCTATTTTAGTGATACACTAAATATATAGTAACAGTCCTTCAAGAACTACAGGCTGTTTTTCTTACTCTTAACACTTGGAGCAGAAAAAAAAACACGTATTCTCAACTCTTCCAAAACAAAAATAATGGTCTTCAGAAACAAGCAAAAGTTAAACAAAGCCCCCTTACCATTACTATTTTTGATGATAATAACACTGCATTAAAATTGTTCTTCTTTAAATATCTACTGATTTGGATAACCCATTCACTTAATTTGAAGCTACACACAAAAACACTAGGATAAAAATTAATCTGCTGTTATTATAGGCCAACAAAATATCCGCATGTTTTTCCAAATACTCCAGAATAACAACAGGAAAAGGCATTCTAGCAACCAGATTAAATTATGGACTCCCACTAATAGCATCTGCCTCAAAAAAAAAAAAAAAGCAAAATTCTACAGTGATACAACCACCAACAGAATCTCTGAGTTTGTCATAAACTCCCTGAAGCAAGAACGCCACTGGACAACACTGCAAAAAGCAAAATAGCTCCCAGTTAAACAAAGATTTGACCTGCTGTTGTCCTCTTAAACTGTAAAACTTCTACACAGCCATACAGTTTTCTCTCTGGCAGCTAAACTAATAAGAAAACCCTCTTCCTGTACTCTCATATATTCAATCAACCAAATTCCTATCCTACAGTCTCCTAAAACTACAATGTACAGATCATGTTGTTTACTAGGCCTTAACATATGTTAATAAATTCCTTACAGTCTTAAACTAATATCTTCTTACTAAAAATCCTAAGCTCCACTAAAACATTATATCTGCAATAATCTCTCTTGCAAATGCCACCACTCTGGACACATTACCAAGCAGAATCTTTATCTATACTATCGTTTGTATGATATCACTTTCAAAAGCAGCTAATTCAATATTCACTCTGACTGCACTGTACATAACTGTATACTATCTATCTATCTATCTATCTATCTATCTATCTATCTATCTATCTATCTATCTATCTATCTATCTATCTATCTATCTATCTATCTATCTATCTGTCTATCTATCTATATGTCTGTCTATATATTCTTACACTTGTGCAACTGCTCCTCTCTACAGTGTATAGGCTGACTGCTTCTGTCTGTATTGTATACTCATTGTAATTGCCTTACTGTATTGTAATCCATATACATTTTTATTTATTTGCTTTCAGTGCTTAGTTCTTTCTGTACTGAGACTGAAATTGGACTTTTGTGCTCAGTGCTCCACCCCAGTTGGCAAATTCAAATAGATAAATAAAACTGTGTTAAAAAATGCTACCAATGATTTTTGAGTCACATGCTGACATAATATGAAGCAGTACACATCACCTAAAAGTCAAACAATCTAATTACACATCCCCATTTCCATAAGCATACCACAACAGTTAAGAATAAATATGATAATGACATATATCCATGTGTTCTATCAAAAAGATGAATTCTCATTCAATTAAAGGCTTTAAAGGGAAAAAAGGACTAGTTTGTTTAGTGGTTGCTATGCAACAGCATATTTTAATATATATCTCACCGACCATAAATAGGTTCATAGGTGATTACTAGACTAGCAGCCCCCGAGGAGCTTTCTAAGCCTGGCCATACTTCCCAAGTGTGAGAATCAAACCCTGTACCTTATGTCTGTAAGGTAAACATTTTAACCAACCCTTAAATGATACTCAGTAAAGCAGACCCCTCTCAAAGAAGTTGAAACCAAGCATTTTCTAGAGGGGATACCCTCTTTTATCAATACCCTTTACATAAGTATAACAAAACTAGGGGATTATCAACAGCTTGAAAAGATACACTTTAAGAAAAAAATATCCCTTTTGGTGAGAGGAGATGTGACGATACATGTCAGTTCCCAGAAGATATAGCAATCCCTTTTTCAAAACCAATGTCTTCTTGAACACAACTTTGGTTTTGCACAGTAGTGCATAACATTTGAGTCTATCTTCTATCAGTACTTTGCAAACTTCCAGAAACGCCAGTAATGCAATATCTTTTTGATTAACTTGTTCTGTAGAGTTCCACGTTAATCAGATGCATAATATTCTAGGATTAACAAATAAAGCATATTAGATTTAAACAGGTTTCAGTAAAATGTTTTCATGTTTTGCAAAGAACTGAAAGGTCTGCAGAAACACAAATTACAAAAAAATTCTAAAGATTGTTAAACATCTATCCTTCTGATAAGGATTTGGGTCATTGCATACTTCACAAAACAGTGAATGAGGGCTTCCATACTTAATAAATCTGTTTTTGCTGCCTCAGATTTCATATGAAAAGAAGAAATATGAGGTTCATTCCTGAAGCCCTGCATTCTGATCCTCCTGAAGGCAGAGCTGATAAACAATTCTTCATTTTAAGGAACAGTTGTTTATTTGGCTTAATAGCATCCCTTTTTCCAGATTACAAACCTCTGCTGTAGAGATAGTATTAATAACTTTAAGCTAAAAAAAACTGTGTATGTGTATATACACACACACACACACACACACACACACACACACACACACACACACACACACACACACACACACACACACACACACACATGTTTGTGTGTGTGCATATATATATATATATATATATATATATATATATATATATATACATATATATATGTAGACCTTTATATATATATAAATATATAAATATATATATATATATATATATATATATATATATATATATATATATATTTAGACCTTCCCATAGTACTACCACAGCTTTACTCTCCTTTACCAACACCATCAACTATAACCGTAACAATAATAAACTTACATCTTCTCTATTCATAGACCTATCAAAAGCCTTTGATATGGTTAATCATACACTTCTTCTGCACACACTTAAATCTCTTGCACTGGATCCCTCCTCCATAACCTGGTTTACTTCTTATCTAGGAAACCGTCACCAGGCAGTACTCTGGAAAAATTCACTATCTGCTCTCCTTCCTATCTCATTA
Source organism: Protopterus annectens (assembly GCF_019279795.1). Classification (NCBI taxonomy): domain Eukaryota; kingdom Metazoa; phylum Chordata; order Ceratodontiformes; family Protopteridae; genus Protopterus; species Protopterus annectens. The sequence goes on from NC_056745.1 coordinate 750,911,589, forward strand.
GAAGTACCCCAAGGGTCTATCCTAGGCCCACTTCTATTTTCCATCTTTATTAATGACCTCCAATCAGCTATCCCTAACACTACCTGCATACAATATGCAGACGATTCCACTATAATTTGTACTGCTTCCTCACAAACAGAACTCCAGTCTCTTACACAAAAAGCCTTTTTAACTGTTGAACAGTGGTTCTCTGACCGCTGTCTACTCCTTAACCCTAAGAAAACCAAATTGTTACTATTTTCACCTACCCGAAGATCTACTTCTATAAACTTCTCTATTAATTCTACTAATAACACTCAAATTTCTCCTGACCCTTCAACAAAACTTCTAGGTGTTACTATTGACAATAATCTAAACTACGATTGTCACATCAACAACACAATAAAAGCAGTTAATAAAAAGATTGGATCCCTTTACAGAATCAAACCCTTTCTTACACCTGAAGCCCAGACCACCTTAGCCCAAACACACCTTATCTCTACCCTTCTATATGCTTCCCCTATTTATACTAATCTCTCTAAAAGTAACCTTAAGAAACTTACTACATCTTACCATAATATTGCTCGATTTGCCACAGGATCTCAGTTTAGAACTCACCACTGTCTAAACTTAAAACAACTAGACTGGCTAGAACTTCCTAACAAGCTCATATATCAACAACTCTTAATAGCTCACAAAATTCTATATCAACCATCTAAAACACCAGTTCTCAGTAACCTCTTGACTCCTTATAACAACCTGAAACAACTACGTTCTTCAGACAAACTCCTAGTTAATAGTACCAAAACTATTAATTCTGCAGGTAATTGCCTTTTTTCTAACTCAGTTGGCAAAATATGGAATAACCTTCCATCTAATATCTCCTCTTTGGCAACTCTTCCACTCTTTAAGAAACAACTGCTAACACATCTTAATAAATTCTGGCTTTGCTCTTGTACCAACCCTGACTAACCTACCTTCTTTATTTCCCCTACCTCAATTCTTCCTTCTCTGCTATGAAATCCTGATAAACTTCCTCTGACATAACATCTTCGTAGATATTAATGATCTCACATATGTTGAAAAAAAAAAAAAAAAAAAAATTTTATATCTTCTACCATTTTCTCAAATAATGTATTGATACACTGAATGACTAGACACTACCAAATTTCGTATTGTAAGGCGTTAACCATTTACTTAAATATTTTCCTGTTTTGGATATTATTATTTTTTTTTTACTCTTACATATGTATTAGCTATACTAACATCTTCTTATCCTTAATTGCTTAAAACTTTTGTTTTATGTGTATTTGTATTCTCTAAACTTGTTTTAACCTATGGAGCTTTTCTCCCCGGGCCTCCACTGAAAATGGACTTTGATCCAGCTGGACTAGCCCGGTCAACAAATGTAAAATAAAAATAAATAAATAATAAATATGATTTTGCTCTAGTTAGATTTTGTTTTATATTTGACCTGATCTGAGTTTTCTAGCTGTTGCTATTACTGGCTGTTCCACATTAAGCCTGCTTGTTCCAAAGTTTGACAGGCAATGATCCACATCTAAGACACTGACACTTGAATGCAGTAGCAACGTGCTCTTTTTTTACCTATACGTCACTTACTTTTCATTTGATATAGGATGTCACTTCAGTTACTGCAAACCTAGAAAATTCCTGAAGATGTTACTAAGCAGAATGCAGGACTGTAACATCTGGTTTTCAGTGGGAAATGAGTACAAAATTAGACAGGTTATCTGCTTATCATTTTGTCTTTCATGGATTACAGTACCATCATCCATGCTGGATGCGTATAGCCCACATAAAAGCAAATAGTTATTTAGGGACTGTGGAAAATTTACCTGGAATTTCTCTTATTTGCTTGTAAAACAAATAATAATAGAAGGTACCTACAGCTGGGTTAACTGTGTTTAATATAACCTGATGTATTATAAAAAGAAAAGAGGTAAGGCAAAAATAAGCTCACTCTGAAAGTACATGTGAATACACCATTCACATTTATGGATGGGGATTTGGGATGTTTGATCACTAGATAGTTAGAAAGCTGTGCTATGTTGCCTTCATTAGGCTTCTTTGTAAAAATTCTAGCCTTAATTTCAACCTTGTTTTAAAAATGTAGCAATATGTAATTTAAACAAAGTCATGTATTATCCTATTTTCATAAAACAATTCCTCTGTGAGGAACTTTTGTACCACACCCAGTTTTACAACATCTTTAACACATAAGATATTATTTGTTTATACAAAGAGAACATGTTCATTGTTTGTAGTGGTGATTCAAGCCATGACATTAGTCTCATGCTGTTACCTCATGTGAAATTTCCTTCCTTCTGTACATCAACCAGGGCAGCTTAGCATTTCCATCCACACCTGTAATAGCAAATCAAACCTCCAGTCTTGGGAATTCAGAATGATTTGTCTGAATAAACATTGACAGAACATCAGACATTCCTGTCTGTAAGACAAGATAGACCTTCATGTTCTTAGCTTCACATCCTTACTTCCCTATGAGACAACTCTTCACTGTATCCATCAGCATTTTGAAATTATATTAGAACATATTTGCTTTTATTGAAGAAACCTTTAAAGAGTTGGCTTCTGTCTTCTTTTTTGTGTACTTGTTCTACTTAGGCATTTTGTATTACCTCTATTTTCCATTGTTTTAAGTACTTTTTCTACTTTGGGGTGGGAACAATGTTTTATGGACAGTGTCTGGAATGCATCTTGCCGTGAGAATTGCTAACAGTTTTACAATTCATTTTAATCTTTTTTTAATTAAAATAAAAATACTAGTTTTAAGTCCATAGCGCATATAAGAGAGATTCAGTGGCATAGGTTCTAAACACGCAGGACAATGGCTATGGCATAAAAGTCAATAATACATTTTAGTGCAATGAGCCAAGGTCTGTGAAGCCATGGGTGGGAGGTTGGCATAATGGTTAAGGTGTTTACCTTGCAGACACAAGGTGCTGGGTTTGATTCTCACATGGGGTAACTGGCTAGGCTTAAAATGGCTCACAAGGGCAATTAGCCTAGTACATACCTATGAACCTATGATATCTCTCATAAGAGATAAAGTGGCAAATTATTTTTGAGAGTGAAATATGCAATAGGTGTTATAAATCCCACATGAAACATCAGGTGGGAACATAACTTCTACTAACCTAAAGCATAAAGCGCTAACTCCTTCTGCATACTGTCAAGTATGACACTATCTGCTTCTAATAGGAAAGATGCTGCAGATACTGGCCTCGTCCCTTGCCTGTCTCTTTGGTTAGCTTCTGAAAGGGGTAGACTGTTAAGTTTTAATGCCAGTATCATTTATTTCTATGTTACCTGAATGTATAAAGCAATACAAACACTCACCACTCAGACATTTTTCACTCATTTACATCATCCATATTTATTTATTTATTTATGTATTTATTTTATTTACATTTGTTAACTGTGTAGTGTCCCACTGGGTTGAGAAAACCAGATTTCAGTGGATACCCAGGGAGAAAAGCTCCACAACAAAAAGAACATTATTAAGGTACAAGCAGTAAACTTAGTTTAAGTAGTACATTGCTGACAAATATGTAAATGAGCTTAACAAAAATATTATAGCAAAATATGATAACAGAATACAATATAAAGATGCATGTTTCAGGCATACAGGAATATTATTATTTTTTACAATATATATGAGGTACATAAGTCATGTAGCTTTACAAGGTGAGTCAATTTTGAAAGACCAAAATTGGTCATGTAGTTTTACAAGTTAGGTCATCTGAAGGAACAAAGATTAATAAAGATAAGACAGATAGTGGGACAGCCTTATGTGGGATGAGCACTATTTGTGCTAACATGTGTGAGATGAGTGATAAAAATAGGAAGAATATTAGTTGGGAGCAATATAGGGGCATAGCCAATTATCATTTAAATAGTCTTTCATGGTAGTTTTAAATGTGGACAGGTTGGGGTCTTTAGTTATCTGTTGAGGAATGTGTTCCAATCTTTGGCTATTTTATGGGAGTAGAGGGAGTCTCTATGATAGTTGTGAGATTGGGTTACTTTCAGCATTAGTTTGTTGGATGACAGGAGGAGTGTACAGTTTGTGTTTGGCAGGGCTTGGTTTGATAGAGCTGGACAGTCGGAAGGGTTGATTATGATTTTACGGGCAAGTGAAAATTGTTTTAGTAATAATAGCTTGGGAAGTTCTAGCCAGATGAGCTGTCGGTGAGCAGTGCAGTGATGTGTTCTGTGGGGTTGGTTGGTGGCAAACTTAGCTATTCTGCTATAGTAGGAGTCCAGTTTATTTAGGTTGGTTTTTGATAGGTTAGTAAAGATCTCAGAGCAGAATAGGGGGGTGGATAGCAAGTGGGATCTTGCAGTGGTCAGTCTAGCTTGTTGTGTAAGGTAAAGTTTAACCCTGTATAGAGTGCGTTGTTTAGAGTGGATTTAAATTAATATTATTTAATATTAAATTAGATAGCAGTACATTATATCTTAAAACTGTGTGATTAAAGCTTTTTTGCTAATTAGCCATGTTTTCTACCTATTTTTGGTATTCTTTGAGGTTTGAGATGTAAGTATTACACACGCTCGTATATATATATATATATATATATATATATATATATATATATATATATATATATTGATTTTTATATATATATATATATATATATATATATATATATAGTAACCAATCCACCCTTAGAATAGTTCGCAACAAAAAGAACCACAAAGCCAAGGACCTAAACAATAACGTAAAATACTGTAACTGGTCTTCCCTAAAACACCTACCCCTAGATGAAGCAGTAGATTACTTTAACTCAACCTTTCTCAAAATTTTAAACCATCATACACCAGCCCAAACCATCAGAGTTAAGACAAACTATGCCCCTTGGTTAACAAAAGAAATTAAATCCATAATGAAGGACAGAGACAGAGCCTGGGCTCAATATCATAAACTTAGAGCCCCAACCTCAAAACAAACCTACTTAGCACACCGGAACAAGACCAAACAACTTATAAAACTCGATAAGGACAGATACTACAAAACTTTACAAGAAAAACACGCCAACAACCCTCAGAAATTCTGGGTCTCAATAAATAAATTACTGGACCCAGGTAAAACCGGCACTCCCACACCCATAGTACCGACTAACAGAGAAGACACCCCCACCCAATTCAACAAATTCTTTACTGAAACAGTCCTAACTCTTTCAAACACTCTAAATAGCACCACCAGCTCCACATTTTCTTCAACACCTACAAACCCTACTACACAGCAGACTCCCTCTACCATCTCCTTGTCTCCAGCACCTACACAACTTATTACTAAACTCCTCAAAAAATTAAAACCTACCACATTATCTGCTGACAAACTTCCTGCAGATTTCCTTCAACTATCATCAAAATCATATCCTACCCCATGTCCATTCTCATAAATAGATAAATATTGGAATGCAAAGTACCTAACCTGTGGAAAATATCCCACATTATTCCACACCACAAAGGCGGCAGCTCTCTTGAGCTGACCCACTACCGACCAATCGCAATTCTATCACCTTTATCAAAAATACTAGAAAGAGTAGAACATACACAACTAATACAATACCTCCTAAAAAATAACCTTATATCAACATCTCAACATGGCTTTCAGCCCTCCCATAGTACCACAAATGCACTACTGTCATATACCAACATAGTCAACATCCATAGAAACAACAGACTTTTTGTATCATCTGTATTCTTAGACTTATCAAAAGCCTTTGATATGGTCAACCACAGAATGCTTATCAAAACTCTATCTACCCTAAACATAAATTCCCTCACCATATCATGGTCAACAGCTATTTAACCGGCCATCAACAAGCAGTGCTCTGGCAAGACCAGCTATCCTCCCTTTTACCCATATCTATAGGAGTCCCTCAAGGATCCATACTTGGTCCTTTACTATTCTTCATATTTACAAATCAGACAGCTGCATCCTCTCCCTCTGCTTCTAAAGTGCAATATGCAGATGACACTTCTATCATATGCGCCACACCTACCTTAAGGAAACTTCAAACAATAAAACAGAATAACTACTCTAGCTGAAGCATAGTTTTCTAGCATTAAACTTCTACTCAACCCCAAAAAAACAAAACTAATTCTCTTCAGTCCTTGCAGATCTCCTGTACTAAATAATGACTGCACCATAAACTCCAAGGACAATACCACAATCACCCCAACAACACAGACTAAATTCCTAGGAATAGTAATCGACAACAATCTCAGATGTGATGTACACATAGCCCAAACAATCAAAAAAGTAATTAAAAAAACTTGTTCTCCTGTATAGGAACAGGCAATTCATGACCAGCTATACCAAAGCCACCATTGCAAGAACTCACCTATTATCCACCCTACTGTATGCCTCCCCAGTCCTGACTAATCTTCGCCATAGTGAACAAAACAAAATGGCATCTTGCTATAACAAGATTGCCAAGTTTGCTACAGGTGCCTCAAATAGATCCCATCACTGTCTCTCCCTCAAACAGCTCAACTGGCTTGAGTTACCCCAACTACTACTTGTGACTCAACTCTTTACAGCCCACAAACTGTACTACCTCCCTGACAAAACTACAGCACTACAGGATCTAATACAGCCTTACACTGCTAATCGACCCTTAAGATCAACAGACCAAAATCTCATAAATGTCATCAAACATAAGAATGAAGCAGGTAAAACTCTCTTTGGCTGTACAATAGCAAATAGCTGCAACTCACTCCCAAAAAACATAACTTCTACCAGCTCTGCTTCAATATTTAAGAAACTACGCAAAACCCACTATATTACCAATTGTCTGTGCCCATGTGACTCCCCAGGCTAATCCATTTACATTGAAGGGTTGCAAGAATTCTGCCAAAGATCACGTCATTACCTACTACCCTCTGAATACTTTTTTCTTGCCAAACAATGTTTTTCAGAATACTTATTGTTACCAAACAATGTTTTATTCTGTTGCTATTGATTTATACATCTATGAAGAAATGTTTCAAACTGTTTTCTTCCTTGCTGCTGACTCCTTAAATGCATTCCCTCTGCTTCCTCTCTATCAGTGAAGTTTGTCTTTTTCATCTCCATACTGACAGTGTACTGTTAAAAGTCCTGCATGCTGCATTAAACGGTTGCAATGAAACTCACTCATCACACAGCTCTGTTCTCTTACCTTGCAGTATCTCCTTATCTACAAACTATCAGTCAAGTTTGTCTTTTTTTATCTCCATACTGACAGCGTACTGTTAAAAGTCCTGCATGCTGCATTAAACGGTTGCAATGAAACTCACTCATCACACAGCTCTGTTCTCTTACCTTGCAGTATCTCCTTATCTACAAACTATCAGTCAAGTTTGTCTTTTTTTATCTCCATACTGACAGCGTACTGTTAAAAGTCCTGCATGCTGCATTAAACGGTTGCAACGAAACTCGCTCATCACACAGCTCTGTTCTCTTACCTTGCAGTATCTCATCTGCAAACTATCAGTCAAGTTTGTCTTTTTCATTTCCATACTGACACCGTACTGTGAAAAGTCCTGCATGCTGCATTAAACAGTTACAATGAAACTCGCTCATCACACAGCTCAGTTCTCTTACCTTGCAGTATCTCCTTATCTGCAAACTATCAGTCAAGTTTGTCTTTTTCATCTCCATACTGACAGCGTACTGTTAAAATTCCTGCATGCTGCATTAAACGGTTGCAATGATACTCGCTCATCACACAGCTCTGTTCTCTTACCTTGCAGTATCTCCTTATCTGCAAAGTATGTTGACTTAGATTTTACATTTTACAATATACTTATTTAAGGCATTATCTACTGTACTCTCTAGCAAGTTGGTATGCTGTAAAGTAGCTTGGCAGCAAGGAACCCCCCCCCCCCATTTGTTAATAGACTGCCTGTTAGTTTCAACAAACTTATTTCTATTACATGCTGGACTCTAGCCTGTGTTAAGATATTTCCCTGTATCCATACATACCAAAGCCTGGGAAATACTTGGAGTCAGTGTTAGCCCTGTTCCACTCCTCTCCCTGCCCCCAATTCTCACCTGCCCCCACTACTGCTAAATTTAAACTAAACTGACCACTTCCTTCTAGCTAAGAACCAATCAGAGCCGTGTACATCTCTGAACAGCCCTCCCCCTTGACCCATTTCCTCTATCCCATACTTCCACACCCTGTAAGGGCAATCAACTATCAAAAGTGGTCCATCCCCTTAACATAATGCAGACAAGTAAAAAAATACTAATTACCATACTGCCTATATTATTTCTATTTTACCATCTTACTGCTTACGAACAAGAACTCGACCATAATATTCACTATCCAAATGGTCAAACAGCCATCCACAACTTCACACATACAACCAATCACTTTACCATCCCCAACACACCAAATCTACCACCATCAACAAAATATCACCCCTGTAGAGCCACAAAACTTAAACCTAAAGACAAAGACTATATAAAACTTATAAATAAACCCCTAAAGCTAAGAGTATCCTGTCACTGTAATCTTATAACACACGAAGACATTCATCCCAACCACGGCCTATCCACCCTGGCCCATCCTGGCCCACCCACACTCAATAACCCTCACTCCACTACCACTACCCCCACAGTCATACTACCACTTTCTACTTCCACTAGTTCCCTCCTAGCGTTTCACCTGAATATTAGAAGTATTAACAATAAGATTCACAACCTACATGCCCTCCTAGCAACCCACTCCCCAGACATTATGTGTCTTACGGAAACCTGGCTAAAACCTAATACTACCGACAATGAGATATTACCTCCTGGATACAATATTCATGAGTTAGACCACACTACAAAGAAAGGAGGTGGGATAGCAGTCCTATAAAAAAATACTCTGTTAATAGAGAAACTATTCAACCACCCCAATTCAATTATACAGAACTCCTCATAATCAAACTGCAGATCAATCATAACAAATGCTTAAACATCGTCTGTGCATATATTCAGCCAGGCAACAACTTAAATACTCTGGATGACACCCTTCCCTGGTTATCCACTACTTATCCCCAAGAAACAATAGTTCTTGGTGACTTCAACACCGACTGGTATCCCTTCTCCTCTGAACACCCCCACACCCCAATAAACTTATCTGGGTTTAAACAGACCATAACCTCTCCCACCAGGATAAACAAACCAACCAACAGGGAAAGCATCATAGACTGGATCCTAGTTAATAAGCAACACCAACAATACACAACTGGCACTCTCCCTGATGACCTTAGTGACCATATACTAACCTATATCATAAAACATAAGGCAGAAAACCCCCACCAGACCAAATATAAAACACTTAGAAATAGGAAAAACTTTGATGCTCCTATTTTCCTAAATGAACTAAAAGCAGTTGACAGGTCAAAACTAAAACCAGTAGAAGAGGCTATAGCTTACTTCCAAACTAAATTCCTAAGCATCATTGATTCCCATGCTCCAGCATATACGATAAAATCTAGATAAAATACAGCCCCATGGCTCACAAAGGATACCAAATCTAAAATCAAAACTAGGAACAAAGCCTGGGCCAGCTGGAGATCAACTAAAGACCGACTTGACCATTTAAAATATCATCAACTCAGGAACTATACTAAAAAATCTGCTTTACTAGACAAAAAAAGCTTTTACCAAACTCTCTTACAAAAACACTAAAACCACCCTCAAATGATTTGGGCAGGCCTAAATCAACTTCTACATCCAGGTCATTCTGCCACCCCAACCCCAGCTAACCACACCCATAGCTCCCCTAAGACCATAGCTACTACTTATAATAACTTTTTCACTGAAACAATACAGTCCCTAGCAAATCAATTAACCCCCACAAAATGAAACCACTCCCCTTACCAACCCACCAATCACCCCCAATTGAGCTTCCAACCAGTATCCACTAGTTTTAACAAAACACTTATAAAAAAAACTAAAACCTACCACCCTTGCTGCTGACCTCCTGCCTGCAGAATACCTACAAATAGCGGCAGATGCCATTGCATATCCCATATCTATCCTAGTCAACAGAACCTTATCCAAGAGTGCTATCCCCTCCCTCTGGAAAATATCCCACATCATCCCACTCCACAAAGGTGGAAGTTCTACAGACATATCCAACTAGAGACCCATTGCCATTCTTTCCCCCTAGCCAAAATAATGGAGAAATGTGTTCACAGGCAACTAATGCAATACCTTACACAGAATAACTTACTATCTAACTCCCAACATGGCTTCAGGCCAAACCATAGCATGACCTCAGCCTTCCTTTCCTTTACTAACACCATAAACCAAAATAGGAATAACAATAGGCTATCCTCCACCCTCTTTCTTGACCTATCAAAAGCCTTCGACATGGTCAACCATGAACTTTTCATTATCTCCCTCAAATCTATTTTCCTCAATAAGCATGTAATCCAGTGGTTCTAGTCCTACCTGACGGGTAGACAACAGGCAGTATTATGGCAGGGCAAAGTCTCCAGCAAGCTAACTCTCAAACTTGGTGTTCCTCAAGGCTCCATACTGGGTCCACTACTCTTTTTTTGTTTTTATCAACAACCTCCATACTGCTATCCCTAAAGCTACCTGCATTCAATATGCAGATGATTCCACTCTGATCTGCTCAGCTAACTCCCCATCTGAACTGCAAGCTCTAACCCAAAATACATTCAACACTATTGAGAACTGGCTCGCCAACCAATACCTACTGCTGAACCCCAGTAAAACTAAACTTCTACTCTTCACCCTCACCAGCAAATCTGCCACACTTTCTTTCTCTGTCATGTCAAACAATGGTACCACTATCTACCCAGATCAACACACTAAATGTCTAGGGGATATCATAGACAATAATCTTAAATTTGACCTACAGGTCAACAAAACCATACAGACCATCAATAAGAAGCTTGGGTCACTGTATAGAAACAAAACATTTTTAACCCCACTGGCTAAGACTGCAATTGCTCAGTCACACCTACTCTCTACTCTACTATATGCCTCACCGGTACTCTCAAACCTCAACAAATCAGAATTAGGTAAGCTCTCCCATAGCTACAACCATATTGCCAGACTTGCCACTGGCTCCATTTACAGAACCCACCACTGCCAGAACCTGAAACAACTAGAGTGGCTAGAACTGCCCAATCTAATTCAATTCAATCAATTCCAAATAGCACACACATTTTTGTACCACCCTGAGGATACCCCCTCACTCATAAATATCATTAAGCCCTATAGCAACTTGAGATCCCTGTGATCAGCCAACGAACTACTCGTCCAAACCCACAAAGCTAACAATGCTGCTGGTGAATCCCTATTTGCCAACTTTGTTGGCAAAACCTGGAATTCGTTGCCAAATCATATAACCCTACAATCCTCCATAGGTCTATTCAACAATAACCTCAAACAGTATCTCAAAATGAACTAGCTCTGCCTGTGTACCAATCCTGATTAAGTTAAATACTGAAAGGAGAATCTTTAAATATCAAACAGGTAACTATTCCACCAAGCTCTGTATGCCATCTAATGTCTCCTGCCTTTAATTGTGTCTGTCCATGGGAATTGTGTATCCCTATTAGGGAACACCACGAACCATTGTACGTACTCACTTTGTTTTTTATTCTTTGTTGTAAATGTTGTTTTTCTACTTTTTTATAGTTTATATTTTTTAAATGTTATCTTTGTAATTTTTATATTTTATATTTTTTAAATGTTATCTTTGTAATTTGTCTAATTGGAGCTTTTCTCCCTGGGCCTCTGCTGAAAATGGATATATATCCAGTCGGACTACCCCGGTAAACAAATGTAAAATAAATAAATAAATGCTAAATATGGTTCCTATGTTCCTATATGTTTAATTGTATGCCCTATGAGTACAGTTATGTATTTACAAAAAATGTATTTCTAGAATTGTTTTATGTGGAGCTTTTCTCCCTGTGCCTCCGCTGAAAATGGACCTGTGTCCAGTCAGATTTTCCCGGTCATCAAATGTAAAATAAATAAAATAAATAAATAAATATATATATATGTATACACATATATCATTCAAAAGCATTATGTAAAATATTGTAACACTGTTTATCTCATTTTATTTCCAATAGATATTTACAGTTTCTTCCAGTTACATTTCTGTACTAATTAATTCTATGACAGCTGAATGAACAACATGTTTTCATTTTTTTAAATGAAGAGAACATAAAATTATATGTGTGAAGAGCATAATGCAGATCATTGAAGAATGCTGGCTGGGAAAACAATAATTTACTAAGGTACATTACAAAAGGCACTACTCAAGTGACTTTGAAATGTCTGTAATACTGCATCCACTCAGTATATGGGCATCTATGGAGAGGTTTACCAGCTATGGAGAAAGTTTAAAAGAATCATTATGTATTAATCCAAGTTTACTCTTCATATATAGTTTACAAAATATGGAAATCAATCATTCTTTATCCAAATGAAAGCACACCAATATGACTCAGACTTCCCCTCATTAGTAAAGGCATGTATAAATGGAAAAATAACAACACGTGCAACTAAATATATGAAAACATTCCACAGTTATTAATAACTTAATCTTGACATAAAAATAAGTTTGTCGTGTGCTTGCTCATGGATACTGTTCTGGGCTTGATCCCTTTGCAGGAGGTTTGCAAACATGAAAAAGTACCCATATTTGTAAGATAAAGAGCATAGGCTCAGTTATAATTCTGAAGAAAATAGAAGTTATGGGCCTTGTTGCTGCACATATTCCTAACAAACATGTTAGGAAAGATCATATGTTTTGTTGTACAGCTAGTATAAGGTTAAATATGACATCAGGGGAGGGAATATCTGATTCATTCTGTTACAAATAAATAATGTGTTCATTCCTTGCTCTAGCATTCTAATCTATTGTTATTTTTAATAACTTTAAAACTCAGCAATGGAACATGGATAGATATAAACCTATGACCTAAACAAGCTGAGGTCAAATTGTGGCTTGAGTGTAGGAACGTCCAGGTGGGGGAGGATGTAAGTGAGCAGCTGATGTGAGGTCATCTATCTTCGGGTTGGAATAGTGGCTCCAATCATTTGATTACTGCTGTAAAAGTGAAGGCATGTAAGAACTGGAATGACCAGTTTTGAGAATATGAGATTGTCCCGACATGAAGGAAGCCCTCCTTCCATATGGACAGAAGCATGCAGACATGTAGAGGTTTTTGTTTTTAGAATGCTACAGACTGATGGAGTTAAGGCATCATTAGAAACACATTCATTACCAGGATGTCACTAAGGTTACAAAAGCCTCTATGGCAGCTTGTATCGTAGCCCATCTGTTTGCCAGTACAAATTATGCTGAGGTATGGAGGAACAAATGTGCAAATAACCAATAAGGGGAGGATCAATGGTTGCCAAGAACAAAGGAAAAAAACATATAGATAAACATTGTCATGACTTGTTGGTTGTAGTTGTGAGGGCTGATTTTAAATAATGACATTTGACTACCACTTTAAAATAATAAATTATTGTAGTCAGTGTTTTATGTCTAGTGCAGTACATGCTTAGATAAATGTAAAATACACATTTGTAATTGTCACAGATAAAATTAGTCTTGCAACAATAGGAATTGTATTAAATATCTAAACTTGAATATAAATTTCATGCATCTCAGAGATGAGTCTGAAAATGATCCAGTGAGATCAGTGCTTTACCCTGTTCAACAGCCAACCAAATAAACAAACAAACAAATGAACAAACAAACAAATAAAATAAAATAAATTTATATTTTCATAATATGACAAACTTTTAAACTATTCCAATCTTTTGTCAGGCCATGAAACAAATTTCTGACCCCAGCGTTCTGTATTTAAACAAACGTTATCAAATGCATCATGTAGCAATTTAATTGATTTTACAAAAAAAAGGTGGACCAATAAAAGTAAAAGTAAAACTTCATTTTAGCTGAAGATCAGTTACCTGATGTTTCCTCAGAATCAACTTTGCACATAGAGTATTATTCAACCCATAGTTCTATGAGCTATCAAAATGCAGTAATACAATTGCCATTTCATTTCAGCAATTAGCAATGTACTATTAACATCTTTTCTGCTGAATTCTTCTGCATGCTACTACATATGGGTTTGTTTGTAAGACAGTAAAACCATAAAAGCAAACAAAAATTCCACTGGAACGCTCACAAAAAGAATTAAAAGGTGCTTATAAGTGAAGCCAGGCTTGAACAGGAAAAATACGATTTATTGATATAAAATATCTCCTTGTTAAGCGCTTTCAACCACTGCAAGTGGACTTCATCAGAACACTAATGCAAGATACAGTCAGACTTTGAAAGTCTTTTTGGTGCCAAAAACGAATACAAAATTTTAAAGTGCCATTCCCTCGTACTGAATAAATACTCTGTTCTTTATATGTTTAAACCATACTTAAAAACTTGTCAAACTGTTCGAACTAATTAAAAACTTTGTAAAAATGTTATAAAAATATTATAAAAATGTTAAAAACATACCATTATAATATCATACCATTATAAAATTCATACCATTGTAGAATTCATATAAATTATTGTAAATTGATGTTTGATGTTATGTTATAACAATATACCAATAAATATACATTGTTAGGTTGAGAAACTGTTGTTGAATCGTTAATTAATATATATCCTTGGGCATAGTGATTTACAACTAATTAGTATCCTAGAATTTAATACACATATTGTAAATTAATAATGTGTGTGTAAAATTTTTTTTATTTTTATTTATTTATTTTTTTAATAATCTTATAGTAAAATGCATATATATAGAAATAAATTATATATTTATAGGTCTACATTCCATAACTATGTTAATAGACATTACCCTAGTTGTAATAGAGGTTTAATGGAAATATGATTGTTGAGTCCTGGTTCTCTTGTGGCGTCTGTTAATATTTGCCATACACTTTCCTTTCTTCCTAGGAGAGATTTTGTATCACCCCCCCCCCTCGTAAGCATGTAACAACCTGGTCAATTATAGCAAACTTAAATGTGTGTTGATCCCCTCTTAGATTTATATGCTTGTACAATGCATTATTATTATCTTTGACCCTAATACTGTAGAGATGGTCATAAATCCATTTCCTGAACTGTCGTTCAGTCTTACCCATGTAATAAGCAGGGCATGACATACACCTGGCTAAATAAATGACATATTTGCTGTTACAGTTGTCATGCTTAAAACGTACATAGGTCTGATTAATGTCTTCCAACCTCACCAATGAGTCTTTTATTGAATTTTTAAACAGTACGAGTGACTTTTTGAAGTTCACACACCAATATAGCCTTTATGGTATTGCATACTTGGACATTTATATTAGCCATGCTAGTGAAGGGTTTAAGTCGAGAATTCATCAGAATTATACTTTTTCCAACAGTTATTTGGAGTATACCAGCAGCCATCCCAGACATATGTTAAAAAACATATATAAAGGACAATGCATTAGGGCTGCCCGTATGACTTCTGACTGTGAAAGTATGAAAGAAGAGATTAATTACATTAAATCTAAGTTTGTAAGTAGAGGCTACCCACTAACATTATTAAACGATGTTACTAAATATGTAGTTAATGAATGGGGTAAAAATACCCTCCTTTGCTGAGTAAAGGGTCTGAAATCAACCAAGTTAGAGGAAAAACACCACAAAATCAGACATATAATCAAGTATGTGTCCTTCAATACTCACCATATGTGAATTATATCAAAGACATTGTAAGAAAAAATTGGAGCATTCTAGTAGTAGACCAAGAAGTTAGATGTATTCTAGGAGAAGGACCTGTGTTTGTCAACAAAATGGGAACTAATTTAAAGAAATACTTAGAAAAAGTTCCCATGGATACAAATGGTAATAAGGTATGCAAATTTACTAGAAAATGTGGATTTTGTAAACAATGTTCAGTTATTTTAGAAATTGAAGGGATGATGTTGGAAGACATTAATCAGACCTATGTACATTTTAAGCATGGCAAATGTAACAGCAAATATGTCATTTATTTAGCTAAGTGTATGTCATGCCCTGCTTATTAAATAGGTAAGACTGAATGACAGTTCAGGAAACAGATTTATGACCATCTCTACAATATTAGGGTCAAAGATAATAATAATACATAGTACAAGCATATAGATCTAAGAGGGGATCAACACACCTTTAAGTTTGCTATAATTGACCAGGTTGTTACAGGCTTATGGGGAGGGGGGTGATACAAAAGCTTTCCTAGAAAGGAAGGAAAGTGCATGGAAAATATTAACAGATGCCACAAGAGAACCAGGACTCAACGATCATATTTCCAATAAACCTCTATTACAACTAGGGTAATGTCTATCAACATAGTTATGGAATGGAGACCTATAAATAAATAATGTATTTCTATATATATGCATTTTACTATAAAATTATTAAACAAATAAAAAAAAAAATTTACACACACATTATTAATTTACAATATGTGTATTAAATTCTAGGATACTAATTAGTTGTAAATCACTATGCCCAAGGTTATATATTAATTAACGATTCAACAGCAGTTTCTCAACCTAACAATGTATATTTATTGGTATATTGTTCTAACATAACATCAATTTACAATAATTTATATGAATTCTACAATGGTATGAATTTTATAATGGTATGATATTACAATAGTATGTTTTTAACATTTTATAATGTTTTTATAACATTTTTACAAAGTTTTTAATTAGTTCGAACAGTTTGACCAGTTTTTAAGTATGGTTTAAATATATAAAAGAACAGAGTATTTATTCAGTACGAGGGAATGGCACTTTAAAATTTTGTATTAGTTTTTGGTGCCAAAAAGACTTTAAAAGTCTGACTGTATTTTGCATTAGTGTTCTGATGAAGTCCACTTGCAATGGATGAAAGCGTTTAACCAGGAGATATTTTATGTCAATAAATCGTATTTTCCCTGTTCAAGCCTGGCTTCACTTATAAGTACCTTTTAATTCTTTTTGTGATCTTTCCAGTTGAATTTTTGTTTGCTTTTATGGTGTTGCTGCTGGTTCCATGATTTGCAACAAGACAGTAAAACCCAAAGAAGAGAGAAAAAAATCATATAGAAATGTGAAATTTTGCAGGACGGACCATACCCATAACCAGTGCAAAGGTCTGGTCCTCACTTTTTTATCAGAATGCAATCTCACTGTTAAAGAATTTGAGATTTCACTATTATATTATATTATATTATATTATATTATATTATATTATATTATATTATATTATATTATATTATGGCCAGGGCAACATCCAGCAAAAGCTGAACTAAGTAGCTACCTAGGCTAGTGGAAAAGCTCCCCAAAATTAAAAAAAAAAAGAAAGAAAGAAAGAAAAGGAAAGAAATTGTCCCAACCACATTTCCCAATCCTAATTAATTGGGTTCTTCTTTCTGATGTGCATGACAGTCTCCAATTTCTTCTCTCTCACTAGCTCTACATGTAGAGCTATAGAAAGACAGAGACTTTCTAGAACTTGTCAAAAACATATACAGAGAAGTGAATGTTTTTTGTGGGATACTACTCAGAAATACATGTTAAAAACAGCAAGTGACAAAAATGATGGAAAAATCTGAGCAGTTTATCAAGAAGAAAGTATAAAATCTATATACTTTAGTTAACTATATTGCAACATTCTACCACCCAAGCTAATTAGTTTTTGCTTCAGAAAAGGGGACACAAAAGATGTGTGCCCTCTTTCTTTAAATTACTGTTACCATTAGTATGTCTGTCATGTCTGTGAACTAGACAGCTTCAAAAATCACATGTGATGAGGTTGATTCAGAAAATTTTACAAATGGGGTAAATCAGTCCTGAAAGCAGGAACATTCCTCCAAAATAAAGGCAGTTGAGTGGTTTGGTCCTAAAATATGTCATTTTCCTGATAGATCACTAAGGAATACAACCAACCAGTAACATCAGTCATTAGTTTCAGAGTTCAGAAAATACAGATAATTATTTTACACTTTATCATCTTGTTTGATCTACTTGTTAACCAGCTAGGGAAAATGCAAGAGCACTGTTGCTTTATTGAGTTTCGGTGTCACACAGCATGAAAATGGAGGTAGAAAGTATCAAACACAGTACTCTTTAATCCAGGAAACTGCTCATTAGCAGCTTAGAGCCTTAAGCATCTGGATTAACTGCAAGACCTTCCTTGGCTTCTTCATTTCCCGATAAATCACTGAGGATCACAGTCAATAAGCCGAATTAGTATACATTCCTAACTCTTATAACTCAGAAAATCTACATTTACACAGTATCTATTATTTGCTTACAAGAATTATAGTTGTCTGGCACTTAAGCTTCTGAGTTGATAACAGACAGTGTTCTGAAGCCAAAAGTAAGAGGTCTGAATCCCCCACCTCCATTTGCCTACTGTATGACATTGAACACATTTTTTAATCATACAGTGTATTTGCGTCAGTCATGAAAAGCGATACATGGTCGTGTGGGTTTAAATAATTAACAGATAAAATAAAGTAAAGCAATAATTAAAATGTATGCCATTGTCCTCCTTTTATTTGGGCTGTGTCCAGAATTTTTGAAAGAAAGATTTTGAGAGGTATTTCATAATATGTTGACTTTTTGGCAAATTGTTGTAGATTGCAGTCACTAAATAATGGCAGGCATGGGAGTTTCAGATTTTTCTTCCTTTGGAAAATGCTTGCTAAAGCAACACTTGCTCTTCTAGCAACAAGAGAGCAGGAGAGAGGGCAGTTGCAGTAGATTATACTGCATGGCTCACTTATCAAGGAGAAAAAACATAATTCTAAGTAAATATTTATGTAGTTGTTCATTAACTGGATCACAAGCAAACATCTTGAAGTGTAAGCAGTCATATAAGGATCTGTAACTGATGGTCACATGTGTGTGTGTGTGTGTGTGTGTGTGTGTGTGTGTGTGTGTGTGTGTGTGTGCGCGCGCGTGTGTGTGTGTGTGTGTGTGTGTGTGTGTGTGTGTGTGTGTGTGTGTGCGTGTGTTTATATGTGTGTGCCTGTCTTTCTGTGTGTACATATGTATGTGTGTGTGTGTGCGTGTGTGCGTGTGTGTGTGTGTGTGTGTGTGTGTGTGTGTGTGTGTGTGTAAACACTTGGTTCCTGCATCCCACTGTAGTTATGGTGCAAAGGAAGGAATCAAATGTAAACATGAGCATCTTCATATGAACCATGTTCTCTAAGTGTGATACTTGGTTTCCTTGTTTTATTGCCTGTTGACAGTGTGGAATGAACAGAGATGTGACAATCATCTGTGACTTGGACAGACTGAGAAACATTTATGAAATCTGGAAGAGACTTGCAGTTGGATACAGCTAAGTTTTGACAATGTGTGACTTGGAGTGACTGAGAAACATTTCTGACATTTGGAAAACACTGGCATTTGAAAAGAACCATTTATGACATGAAAAAATTTTGTAAAGTGTAATCTGTATTATAGATGTATACAAGGCCAAATCAATGGAAGTAAAACAGTTACGATGCACAGAAGAAGATTTTGATTAGCCTTTATTCAAACCTCAATGAACACCATGCAAAAAAAAAAAAAAAAAAAAAACAATGAAAGGAAAACTGAAAATTGCTGTAAATACTGACATTAGGAAGGAACAAGATAAGCTAATTGCTGACATGAGAATGTTCCGATGTATTATTATACTTTCTAACTATGTTTTACAGAAAATAATGAGAAACCAATGAGAAAAATACTGCAAAGTTCATGGGAGCTATTTGTAGATAGCACAGCACACCAAAGAAGACTTCAGCACACCCGCTGCAAAGGCATTTTCAGAAGACACTCTAAAGGCAGCTTGAGTAGTTAGATATTTAGCATAGGATACTTAGGGATTCTGCACATGCTGGTCTGATTGCAAAACATACTGCGCACACACAGTGCAACTTAAATGTGACAAACGGCCACACTTGACTTCATTTCTGACATCCTCAATGTATGTTTTAGGGACCACAAGCAATTCAAGTGAATACTACAGATTATGGCAAAATCCATAGTAAAACATCACAAATATATAAAAATGCAAACTGCTGTTAATGAACTGCAACAGGCTAAAAGTGATACAAACCATTAATAAGGCTGTGACTTTGCATCCTAGAGGGCAGCCAGCTAGAATCAGACAACTGCCAGTTGTACCCTGACAAAATTCCTGGAACAATGTCTCAGATAGATGACTACATAGACTTCCCATCCACCCCCATGAAGTGGAAAGTGTGGTGCACAAGTTTTACAACATCACAAACTTTGTCCATGTATTTGGTGCAATAGATTCCACATGCATACCCATCAATACATAAATGAGGATGTGGCTGTGTGTACTAGAAGGCAGCCAGCTGCAGTCAGAGCAAGGTTGCAACTAAACCAGTTGTCGGACCAGCAAATAATTGACATATACCATCAAGACAGACAAATGGTGCAAACCGTCTTTAACATGTGTGGCCCACACATGTCTGTGCAGACTCTGTGAGAAAACCCCATCCCCCATGAAACCATAGTGTGTCTCAGCCTGGGTGTACTCACAACTGGGACATTCCAGAAACATATGGGGGATGCTGTGTCAGCATCACATACAGCTGCCAGGCATATTCTGGCCAAATTCCTAGAAGCCACGTGCAGCAGGGTCGATGACTATATACACCACCCATCCACAACCATGGAGCATAAAAATGTAAAGCACCATTTCAACAACATAGCAAGCTTCCCTCATATACTCAGTGCAATAGACTGCACACATATACCTCTCAAGACACATGTACATCCAGAAGCAAACTGATACATAATCAGAAAGTCTGGCCATCCATCAACAGTCAAATTGTGTGTGCAGCAGGTGGCAGCATAACAAACATCATGACAACACACCCAGGAAGTGTCCATGATGCTGACATTTGCAGATAAAGGGGACTCAGTGTTATTTTCCAGCAAGGTAAAATTACTGAGGGATTTCTTTTAGGTAAGTACAGAAACACAGCCATGATGTAAGTTAAGGATCTTCCTCTCAACAATATCCAGTCTGAACAAAAGTGTTTTTACTCCCCACAACAAGTGGCTGTAGTTATCCTCTTGATCTGTTGACCTCATACCATGAACCATCCAACCTGCATAAAAATACAGCTGGCAAACACTTAAAATCTGTATTCTATGACTTATGTTTCTGAACTTGCTGTGGCACACTAATCACATTTGCTTATTTATTTTAAATAATTCTTACAACAGCTCCTTTGTCATTAAAACTGTGATTCTGCATTCACTGTACTTGACTCTGCTATTTAGTTTCAGGATTTGACAGTCCATGAGCTTAACAAGTCTCAAAACAGCTCCAGCATGGCTCCCTAACATGTTGCTGATTCTGTTTTGATCAAATTATAGAACTGTAATCACAATACAACAGCTTCACAGAATGTGAACTGTATTCACAATCAAAATTCCACAAATTCCCTGCACACCCAAATACAAGGTACTGTACCCACCACCCTCTCACTACTTATAGGTTCATAGGTTCATAGGTTCATACTAGGCTGTCTACCCTTGGGCATTTATAAGCCTAGCCAGAGTGTGTTTGGCTTTCGCCACCCATTTTAAATTAATTTTGCTATGCCCTTTTTCGAGGTTAGTATACTGTGCCTCTGTCTAACAGTGACACAGAAGTGATACCCGGGGTAAACCTATGATCTCCCATCCACTCATCAAGATTCTTCTTGAAGAGAGTCAATGAGGGACCCTGCCTAACCTGGACTGGGATTTTATTCCAGAGTGAAGGGAGCCTCTGGGTTATGAATCTGTCCCTCCAGCATGTCCTATTTATTTCAGTGCTGAGGTTCAAGTCTCTCGAGCGCGTAGCTTAATGGGATTTGGATTTTCTGAGGTGCAGCATGTCCATTAATTCCGGGTTGGACATGGCTTTATATGTCAGGCACAGATTGCCTCTGAGCAGGCAGTATGCCACTGAGTAGAGCTGGAGTTTCTTTAACCGGGCAGCATATGGCATCTGTTTGAGCCCTTTGAACATCTTGGTGAGGTACTTTTTCCAGCTGCTGCAGGTGTCTGGTAAGGTACATCCCAAAAGGGGCATTGTACTTAATTATGAGCCTGATGAGGGATGAGTAAAGAGGCACAATGACCTCCCCTGATCTAGATGTGAATCCCTTCATGATTAGGTGGGCTATATAAAATGTTTTTCTAACCACTTTGGCCACGTGGTTGTCAAATGAGAGATTGCTATCAACTTGGATCCCCAGGTCCCTAATTACATCTTCTGTACTTAATGGATTACCACCTATGTGGTAATTTGTGGGCACTTTGTTTTTGCCAAAGGGGATGACTATACACTTTTTGGTGTTTAGCTTGAGGCCTTGGCTCTGACACCAGTTGTCTGTTTCTATGAGGCCCTTTTGGAGGATGCTTGTGTCAGCTGGAGAGCCGATTATGGTGCCCAGTTTGCAGTCATCTGCTAACTTGGTCAGCCACAGTCCTTCCGTGTTGGCCTGTACCTCCGAGAAATGTATACCGAACAAGAGAGGTCCCAGGACTGACCATTGTGAGACGCCACTTGTAACTGGTTTGCAGTCTGACATGGCTCCAGCAATTCTAACCATGTGGGTTCTGTCCTTGAGCCAGTTTGCAACCCATCTAGTGACATAGGGGTTTATATTTAAGCTGGTGAGCTTATCTATAATGCCCAAGTGGGGTATTGTATCGAAGACTTTTGCGAGGTCCAGGTAGGCTGTGTGGACCACCTTCCCCTCGTCAATGGCCTTGGTGACTGTTTCAAAGAAATCGACCAGGTTTAAGAGGCAGGATCTGCCCTTAACAAAGCCAATCTGGGTAGGATCCAGTGTCTGACGGTCCCCAATATCTTTATTTATGAGGTCCATGATGATCCTTTCTATAGCTTTGCAGACCAAGCTAGTCAGGCTTATGGGGTGATAGTTTCCAGGATCAGTTGAGGCACCACCTTTGTGGAGAGGGACCACTGTTGCTGTACGCCACTCTTTGGGCACATATCCTGTAGTAAGGCTGAGATTGAACAGTAGTTTTATGTTTGGGTTTAGCTCTTCTTGGAGTTCATGTAGGACGCATCCCGGGACACCGTCTGGTCCCATTGATACTGTGTTTTTTGCTTTGGAGAGGGTGGCTCTTACCTGAGTATCTGAGATGTCAGGGGGGCAGCACTCTGCTGGGATAGATATTTGCCCTTTTGGTGGGGGGGGGGGGGTTGTGCTGAACCTGTCAGCTAGGATGTTGGAAATGTCTGTGGGTTCGGTGTATTTTTGTCATTTTGGACTAATTCTGAGCATATCTAGGAATTCCCACCCAGGTTCCTAACATAACTAAAGAAAGCCTTGTGATTATCCTTAGTGTCCTGTGCAATTTTTCACTCGAAGCTGGCCTTAGACAATTTTATGAGTGCCCGTGGTTTTTTGCTAATACTGATCAGAGATGCCTTCCCTTTTTGGGATTTTGCTCTATCATGTAGTAGCTTCCTCCTTCCATTGTATAGTTTGTTTATGGCTGGGGTCCACCAGGCAGGACATCTGCCTTTGGCGGATTGGGTCTTGGTTTTATTTGGGATTGCATGATCCATGCATTCCTGAAGGTGTTCATAGAATGCATTTATAAAGGATTCTGCGGTCTGGGCCGTATTTTCCACAGGCCCGGGGGCTTTGAAGGATTCCACCTCGGTTTTGAGGAGTGTGAAATTTGCTTTAGAGATGTTTTTCACTGTGGTTTCTGAGCAGGGGGTGGGATCGGGATATGAATATCCAGTGAGATTAGTTTATGGTCTGATCTTACCAGTGAGGGATACACTTCTGGTCTGGAGCATAGAGTCCCCATGTTGGTGATGATCAGGTCCAGTATGTTTTCCCCTCTTGTGGGAGTGGTAACACATTGTTCCATAGCATATGAGTTTATAAATTCTAAGAACCTATGGGCTAGGGTGTTGGAGCTAGAGTAATGCTCCCAGTCTATGTTTGGGTAACTGAAGTCACCCAATATAATGGTGTTCGGAGAGACCTTCATATTTTCCAGTGTTCTCAGGAAGGCCGAGTGGGGTTCCTGGGTTTGGGAGGGTGGTCTGTAGCAGGCTATAAACTGGAAGGCAGTTTTACCCACTGTTAGTTGCACATGGATAGTCTCTGATGCTTCGTGCTGTGCCACCAACCTGGAGGTGTGGGTATCTTTGACGAATATTGATACTCCCCCTCCTTTTGTGGTTCGGTCCAAGTTTTGGGGCCGAAAAGCATGGTATGAGGTATAACCTGGTAGTGCTGGGGTGCTCTCGTGAGCCTTGAACCAGGTTTCTGTTACTGCACAGATATCGATGTTCTCCATGCTAAGGAGAGTTTCGAGTGCGTGCATCTTGAGGTTTAGACATCTGGCGTTGAGTAGCATTACTCTTAGTTTCTTATCCCTTGTGATACCTATGGAGGTGGGTTTATCTTTTGAGCCTCGCCTAAAAAAGGCACTATGGGGGTAGCAAGAGCCTTTGCCAATATCCAAACGCCCAGGGGTGACAGGTGCAAGCCGTCCCTAGCAAAGCATCGTGGCTTGTCAAGCATGTCATCCCAGGCTGACAGGCATTGGATCCCCTTTGAATGACACCAATACTTAAGCCAATTGTTGAAATTGATCATCTTGTCTTCATATTGTGGCATCATTCTTGGTGAGGGTAAGATGCTACTCAAGGTCAGGGTCATACCGGCCTGGGCTACATGCTCAGAGAGCTCCTCTATGTCTCTTTTCATGTAGTCCAGGGAGGTACGTCTCAGGTCATTCACACCAGCATGGACAATGACTGAGTCAATGTACTTGCCTTGGAGTGACTTGAGTGCTTGTGTTATGTGGCGGATCCTAGTGCCCAACAGGCAGCTCACCGTGACCTTCTCCTTGTTCAGCCTGGTGAGCGGGACTTCAGTGTGCCTGACGATAGAGTCACCTATTACAAGTGTATCAGGTGTGTTGTTTAGCCTTAAGGGCTGTGACTGTTCGGCACACTGGCTTTGTGAGCTATGTATTGCACGTGTTTTGTTTTGGGGTAGCGGTTGCTTGGGTGTCTGCTTTGGAGGTCTCTGCTGCTTAGGCAGATTTTTATTTAGAGCCTCTGAGTATGTTTTTGTGTGTTTATGTTTTTGGTTTGCTGTTGTGGTAGGTCTATGTGAGACTGGAATTGTAGTGAGTGTGGTTTCCTTCTCCTCCTGACTGGTTACGCCAGTACTGAGTTGAGAGAGCTTAGCGTCCAGTTTGGCTATATGGTTGCATCTCTCACATGTGTTGGAATTTGTTGGGAGGAGGAGAGGGTTGTCTGTGTACATGAGGCAGTTGTAACATTGCCTCAAGATTCCCAGATTCTCCAGCTGGACCAGAGAGGAGATTGACAACTGACCTTTGGACATGTTAGAATAGTATTGGGAATTCCTTTATAATTGAAAAAAGGGCCAATGGGGAACAAAGTACTCAAGGGGAGTTTGTGAGGGTGTAGTGCTTTTAATTTTTTAGTGCTGACTTAGTGAGCAAGTGCCAGGTAACTTAAATGCAATGTGTTATAGGTAACTTAAATGCAAAAATGACAAACAGTAACTTTCTTTCAAGTGAAACAAGGAAATAAGTACAGTAAGCAATGCAGATATCACTAGGGATCCACAGAAGCACTGAAAAGCCGCATTTTAGGTGGAATTAGCATTTCAGGGAAATAACAAGCAAACAAACAACAAGCATACAAACAAAGCTAGATTCAGCAGGCCTGGATCTAGTCTATGCTACAGCAAACAAGGTGTACCAATTTCTGTAAGAAACAGTTCAAATATGCAGGCACTATAAGCCTTTAACCAGAAATTCCCAGCTCAGAAGGGCAGAGTCCAGCCTCTCCTCCCACAAGAGTGCAGAACACGAACCTTCTTAATGTAAAATAACTGGTCTGAAGCCGAAGTGCTTAAACCAGAACTAATACACTTTTAGAATAAAAGACACTGAGCCCCCAATCAGCAGTTCCCAACTTAGAAGGATGTAAGCTACCTGTCCTGCCACCACAGTGCAGGCCACAAACCTTCCTAATGTAAAACAACTGGTCTGAAGCCCAAGTGCTTAATCCAAAAGACTTAGAATGATAGCTACACTTTAATCAAGTTACTACCAAGCAGTAATAAATACAATTGAATACTTTAAAGAATGCCTGGATTAGTGCTCAAGTTATACAAACAAAGCTAGATTCAGCAGGCCTGGATCTAGTCTATGCTACAGCAAACAAGGTGTACCAATTTCCCAACTTAGAAGGATGTAAGCTACCTGTTCTGCCACTACAGTGCAGACCACAAACCTTCTTAATGTAAAACAACTGGTCTGAAGCCCAAGTGCTTAAACTAAAAGGCTTAGAATGAGTTACACCAAGCAGTAATAAATACAATTGAGTACTTTTAAGATGACACAAAAGCAAAATAAAGTAGGAAGAAACACAAATACAGTAAAAGCAGATCATTTTTTTTTAAGTGGAAAGAGAGAAAGGAAAGAGAGAAAGGAGTAGCAGAAACTAAGCTGATTGTTATATATGCCAACTCTGAGATTAAGTTGCTTCTATTCAATCAAAGCAAAAATCCCTGGTACACCAAAAATTCAGTGGTCTGGGGAAAACACCTAGCAATCACACTCTAGTGATTACATGTAAACATGTCAATCACTAGTGTTTCTTACACAAACCTGGCTCTTCTCAAACATTTATTCAGAAGCCTCTATGACTGTTCTCTTTGAGTGCGTGACTGTTCTGACTCTGAATGTCTTCACTATTATTAAATTAGCTATTCTTACTTTCAGTTGTGCCCTTGTTAGACATTGCAGCAGATAATACATCATTCTGCATCTGAATTGCATGAATTGTCTTAACTATGGATATGTTACCTATCTAGTATAACTGTCTAGTATATTTAACTATTTTAATTGAGCTGACAAAAGCACTGAATTTAATTCATAGAGATTGTTTCCTCTTGTGCTGTCTACTCACTGGGGGTTGGTCAATTAGAACAACTGAGAGCATCCCTGATTCAGAGGCATGATAAAGATGCATAGTGAAACACCTCATTAGTCGTTGGTCTCTGAATCAAACTCTGCACTATCAAACCTGATATTACTTGTGTTTACCTTAAGCCCCTGCACTGCATTAGCAAAGACACTCACACACATAAATACACACACACACACACACACACACACGCACACACACACACACACACACACACCCATAGTCATCCAGACTCAAAGAAACCCTCTCACACATACCCACACACAGTTTCCAAAATTCAGTCATACGCGCACATGCACACATGCACACACGCACACACACACACACACACACACACACACACACACACACACACACACATACACGCACGGGCGTACAAACACATACATATGTACAAACAAGGGTATACCTTCATTGTCCTTGTCTTTGGTGCACTAACCTGCACTGCAAGTACTTATTAAGGAGTCACTGGATGAATGCTGTTAAAGAAGGCGTTCATTGTTTCTGTCACGAATAACATTTTAATCAGCAAAGTGACTCTCTGTATCACCTCTCCTAGCAAATCTGGAGCCACGGACATTTCAGGTGAGGACATATGGCCAATTAGCATTAGCCATTCCCCCAGACTGCCACATTAGCATGCAGCTTCCACAGTGAAACTGATCTCTGTGTTAATTCCCCTCTGAGGGCAAAACATTTCAGTAGAGCAGCTTCTATATTATACAGTCTTACTATGATGCACTAACCTTCTGAGATAAAATGTTTGTCTCATTCTTCCCCTTGACAAACCCAACATGCTCTATACTCAGCCAGGCACTACATATCATCATCATACAACAGGCCATAACTTATATGGCAGAAGGATCTGGGTGACAGGAAGTCCTTTCAAATATTTAAAATAATGATAATTATAACAGATAATAGCTAAGAAATCCATCATTCATGAAAAAGGAGACCGTTTAACAAAGGTGACTGATCACATCTCAGAGCAAATTATAGACTACAACATCTAAATCTGGTGGTTTGCCTAACTTCAAGGAATACATAGCATCCTGCATCATATATAGAACTACTTGGACATCTAATTGTAGGGCTACTTCTTCAGACAATTTAACTAGATATCCTGTTGTCACAGAACAATATGACACTCCCTGAGGATGACAGAAGATGATACTATGATATGGGAAAGTGAGTACAGTCATAATAAGTTGCAACTTTGGGTTCAGGAGCTCTGGAATGGAATAGGCTGCCGTCAGTGCTGTCTTGGACTAAACAGGTGAGTGGTTTCCTTCCAGTCCAACTGTCTGGATAAGAATCACTGAAAGGCTTCCCCAAGATTAAAATAAATTGTTTTATATTTTAGAATAGTAAGGTCTTGTTTACCAGCTGCCATGTCAACATCACAAGATAGAGAATTAAAGAATTATTCTGGCCAGCATTTTAGTGATTCTTTTACATCAACTTAGTTTAGGCCTCAGTGGTGGGTGTCATTGGAATAATTTACTATGCTGTTAGATACTCTGGTACAAACACATATCTTACAGAAGCAAAATACAGCTCTTGAAGTTAATAAACTATGAAACAGAATTACTTCCAGTGCTCTGGACACCTTGAAAGACAAATTCCTTTATTTCATTACTCCAAGTTTTATCTCCTTTCAGCTTGTTTCTACTTACAAGCAGTATGTACACAAAATTTAATAGTGAAGTGAAACGTTTTCTGCCTCATAGATCTGGGGTCTGAGATTCAGCCCAGACTTTTGCTTATCTGGAGTTTTCATGTTTTCCCTACAGTGCAGGCTTTGTTCTGAGTACAAAACATGCTAGCATATTTGCAAAACTACTTTTGTCTATATGTATTTATATTACCCATTACTGTTCTGGTCCAAGTAATGGCAATGTTCACATTAGTTACCCAGTTTAGAAAAAAAAATCCAGGGGAGTTTGACCATACATCAATGGCATGCTTAACATCATGGAAGGTAGTTGACGTTTAGGACTGAGAGGAGAGAAATGGTGATGCTTATATATAGCTTAGAGCTCCTGGAGCAATCAGCACTACATGTGTTGGCAGACCAGGTGTCATGTGAGACACTCAAGGACTCATTTTAGCAGGGCCGCCTTTTGGTCAACCAGTGCTCTTGGCAAAAGGTCTCCACAGCACCCCCCTCCCAACACCAGTCGGTGGCTCAATCCTGCTCTACCTACACTATCCAGATTACTGGAAAAGTGGCCCTGCTAGAACGGCACCCTAGGAGGCCGCCTAGTTGGCCTATGCTTAAGGCTGGCTATGTACTTTACTGCTTATTTCAACCAACCATTCCCTCTTACAATTACTGCTGATCTCAAAGAAAGTACTAGTTGTTCTCAATCCTTATGAATCTACAGACAGGGCTGATTCAAAATACCACATTTGACATCTGCAGGAAAGAAACCGGCACTAAGGCAACTGCTTACTCATATGTACTTGCAGAATCAGCTTCTTCTCACAGTTATGTGGTATGTCAATTAAGGATTTGGGGACCTACTCTTTTATTTCACTTTTTAAATCAATAAGGGCTGCACTATTTTGAAGCATTCATAAACTTAATTAATTGTGATGGACATTTATTGATACGGGTTTTTGTCACTTCGGTTTGCAGTATATGAAGTGATATAAGTTATATGCATATTGCCTTTTGTAGCTTATGTCTTTTTTGAAAGTATATGAGCTGCTAATGAGCTTCATCTTTCAGTCTTCAAGTTCATTATCACAGTCTTTGTTTACATACTGTATAACTGACCACGTTATTTAATCTGAGTCTGCGCTTGGATCTCATTCTGTTTTAGAAAACATTAAACTAAAGATAAAACATGTGAATAAAAATATCATGACAGAATATTATCTGTGATTGAATTTTAACTGGATATAACTATGGTTCCAGTCTAGTTTACAGTCAGTAGCTAGAAACGGCTGCCTTATTATCTAGCGTATGAGCCATTTATTCAGATTATTATTATTCCTGGATAACATTCTGGTTTAAGAGTAACTGTGTACGCCATTATAATGGGTTACCATCACTGCCAAGGATGATAGTGAAAAGTATCACCAGATTGGAATTGCTATAACTTTCCAACAAATGCAGATTGCAGCAGGAACTTTAACAGTTCTGTTTTACCATGTATTATTTGCTATTTACTATGCATTTAATTTGCATGCTTCTGAAACATACCCACAAATATGTTTCGATTTAGAATCCTTTGTTGCATTTTTCAGATAAAGGGACACATTGTTCCTGATATATGTCACAGTGTATTTTACAGATTAATATATAGAAGAATTATAATAAAAATATGTGTTGCACATTGACAAATGCATTTTCTTTTTGCTGCTCAATGACACTTGTAGCCTGACCATGAATCTTGTAGTACATCTCTCCTTTATTTTTTCATTCTGTACAATGCTGTTCTACATTGGTAGACAAAATGTTCTTTTTAGTTTAACCCTGACGTGGCAACACCTAACAGATGGCTCTTTCTCACCTTCTCTGCTTACCATTCAGCTAACCATTTAACCTCTTCTGGCATTGCACACAATGCTGTCAACTTCATAAATCACTTCCTGCCACCTCCTCTCCTTACATGGCACATATAGAAATGACATAAATTTAGAAAGCCAGGCAAAAAAGCAAAGAACCTCTATGAAAAGCATGTGTGTCTACTATATCTCCCCTTTCAGGATGCTGGCAGCAGAAACCCACATATCATCAAAATCTCATCAAAGCTCTAGGCTAACAAAACTTTCACTGTTGTTCCTCATACATGAGTAGCTAGGGGAAACAGCAGAAACATTCAAAAGTGCTTTATTTGCAGTCAAACAAAAACTTGAAATGAAATGAAACAGAATAAACTGTATATGATGCGCGCACACACACACACACACACACACACACACACACACACACACACACACACACACACACACACACACACACACACACACACACACACACACACACACACACACACACTAGGTAGGGAAATGCCCTTTCCCTGACATTGTGCAATCTTGGAGTTAGCCTGTATAATTGGTAGGAGGTGTGGGTGCATAGCTCTCCACATGGGAGAAGCAGGGGGCTTGACCCCATGCAAAAAAATGAAGTTTTTAGTTTAAAATTGTGCATGCTCTGAGGTTATAGCTTGGTGCATGTGCAATAGTGTGTCAATACTTTGTGGTTGACATTTTGACAGTTAACATCTGGGTGTCTCAGTGTTAACCAGTATACCTTTATACACACACACATATATCTATATGGGTCTACTTTTCTTTGTCAAAATTACATTATTTCAAAAAAGAAAAGTAGACAACCACTTACGTGAAAGTGCACTTAAATGAAAGTACACGTTCGTGAATAATGGTTCAATGAACCGCTAAGAAACACTGTGGTGCCGAGGCACACTGCAGTGGGGAAAAGGGAATTTACCTGTTTCCCCACTGTAGTGTGATCTCTTAGTTAGTATACTTAAGTAGCAGGGGTGTGGGGGGTGCAGGGGGGCTTGCTTTTCTTTTTTGTGTTTTTTATTGGTCCGTTGAACTGATATTCATGAAAGTGCACTTTGTTTTAAGTATATATATATATATATATATATATATATATATATATATATATATATATATATATATATTTATACACAGTGGATATAAAAAGTTTACACACCCCTGTTAAAATGCCAGGTTTTTGTGAATCTAAAAAAATGAGACCACAATAAATCATTTCAAAACATTCCCCACCTTTAATATGACCTATAACCTGTACAATTCAATTGAAAAACAAACAAATCTGTTAAGGGGAAAAATATAAAAAATAAAAAACATACAATAAGCTGGTTTCATAAGTGTGCACACCCTTAAACTAATACTTTGCTGAAGCACCTTTTGATTTAATTACAGCATTCAGTTTTCTTGGGTACACACCTGCCATCAATTAAAGAGACTCTGATTAACTCTAAATAAACTTCCGCTGTCCTAGTAGGATTTTTCTGACATTTACTCAGTTGCCTGCTACAGCAAAAGCCATGGTTTGCAGAGAACTTACAAAGCATCAAAGGGATCTCATTGTTGAAAGGTATCAGTTAGAAAAAGGGTACAAAAAATTTCCACACCATTGGATATACCATGGAAGACAGTGAAGACACTCATCAAAAAGTGGAGAAGATATTGGACAATAGTGATGTTGCAATTACTGGTAGTCCCTCCAAAACTGATGAATAGACAAGACAAAAACTGGTCAGGGAGGCTGCCAAGAGACCTACAGCAACACTGAAGAAGCTGCAGGAATTTCTGGCAAGTACTGGTTGTGTACTACATGTGACAACAATCTCCCGTATTCTGCATATGTCTGGGCTATGGTGTAGAGTTGCAAGATGGAAGCCTTTTCTTACACAGAAAAAACATCCAGGCCTGGATAAAATTTGCAAAACAATACATCAAGTCTCCCCAAAGCATGTGGGAAAATGTGTTATGATCTGATGAGACCATGGTTGAACTATTTGGCCACAATTCCAAAAGGCACATTTGGCGCAAAAAACACTTTGCATCACCAAAAGAAAATCATCCTCATGGTGAAGCATGGTGGTGGCAGTATCATGCTTTGGGGTTGTTTTTTTTCAGCTGGAACTGGGGCTTTAGTCAAGGTGGTGGGAATTATGAACAGTTCCAAATACCAGTCACTTTTGGGCCAAAGCCTTCAGGCATCTGCTAGAAAGCTGAAGAGTTAGAGGAATTTCACCTTTCAACATGACAATGACCCCCAAACATTCATCTAAATCAACAAGAGAATGGCTTCACCAGAAGAAAATTAAAGTTTTGGAATGGCCCAGCCAGAGCCCAGACCTAAATCCAATAGAAAATCTGTGAGGTCATCTGAAGAGAGCTGTGCACAAGAGATGCCCTCACAATCTGACAGATTTGGTGTGCTTTTGCAAGGAAGAGTGGGCAAATATTGCCAAGTCAAGATGTGCCATGCTGATAGACTCCTACGAATGAAAACTGAATGCTGTAATTAAATCAAAAAGTGCTTAAATAAAGTTTAAGGATGTGCACACTTATGCAACCAGCTTATTGTACATTTTTTATTTTTTATATTTTCCCTTCAATTGAATTGTGCAGGTTATAGGTCACACTAAAGGTGGGAAAAGTTTTAAATTAATTATTCTGGTTTCATTGTTTTATATCACAAAAACCTGGCATTTTGAAAGGGGTGTGTAAACTTTTTATATCCACTGTATATATAATATGTATCTGTTTATGCATATAGATAGATAAATAGACATGTGTGTAGTATATATATATATATATATATATATATATATATATATATATATATATATAGATATATACACAGAGAGAGAGAGAGAGTGATCCTAGCTTCATAGGTTACTAGGCTTACAACTACTGTGGCCTTTTTAAGCCTAGCAATGCATCTCAAATCTCTTACAAGTTCTGGTACCCATGGTAAGTGTAAGCTGGGAACTTGGATTTGGTATAAATAATAAGCAGGGGGTGTGAGGGGGGCAATGGGGATTGCTTCCTTGCAAAAAATATTGTTTGTGTTGATATTGGCGGGTGTTATGTGGCTTTATGTTAGTTTTTCAGTTAT
Source organism: Protopterus annectens (assembly GCF_019279795.1). Taxonomy (NCBI): domain Eukaryota; kingdom Metazoa; phylum Chordata; order Ceratodontiformes; family Protopteridae; genus Protopterus; species Protopterus annectens. The sequence goes on from NC_056745.1 coordinate 750,945,312, forward strand.
CTGCATTGCGGACCGTATGGTCTTGACAATATGGTTTTTCACAGGAACTACATCTGATGATCTGGATGATAGAATTTGATCCCATTTAGGCACCTTTTTTTCTGAGGATGTGCAACATGTCTTAAAGGAACCCTTAAAATCAGCTACTAGAAAAGCAGATTGCTATTTGAAAAGTGGAGAATTTCTAGTTGGTGCTGCTGGAAAGAACAAAAGAGACTAGACAAAAAGGAGAAATTCAGAGCAAAAATTAGAAGGAACGACACTCAGGAAGGTAAAAAATCCCTTGTTAATCTAAACAGGCAACTCAGGGGACTAATTGGGTCTACCAACGATAAACATGAGGTAAAATTAGCCACACACACCAAGGACAATCACAAAGCTTTCTTCAGCTATGTCCTTAACCGTAAAGGCAATGTATGGAATAAATTTTTAAATGGTGCCATCTAAACATAGCCAGTAGATATAACAACTCTCATCATCAGATGCCCCTCAATAAATACCTACATTCGTAACTTCCCCATCTATCACTGGAAAGCAGGTACTCCAGGTGCTCTGCAAAGCAATGAAGACTGCAATAATGGACCATGATAATATTGCAGACTGGTTTATAGGTTCATAGGTTGGTACTAGGCTATTGGTCCTAGGGCCTATACAAGCCTAGTCATAACAATTCCCTGGCTATTTCTTCCCACAGTATTTACTTCCCTGGACCCCTGTCTAGCAGGGCAACAGATGTGATCCCTGGGGTGAATTTCCTATCTTCCATCTAATCATCAAGGTTCCTTTTGAAGAGGGCCAAAGAGGTGCTCTGCTTGACATGTATGGGCAGTCTATTCAAGAGTCTGGGGAGTCTCTGGGTCAGGAATCAATCCCTCCAGCATGTTTTGTTCATTGTAATGACAAGGTTTAGATCCCTGGAGCATGTGGCTCTGAGGGATTGGGATTTCTTTAAGTGTAGCATGTCCAACAGCTCTGGGTTTGACATGGCCTTGTATGTTAAGCAGAGATCATCTCTGAGTAGATGACATGCAATAGAGTATAGCTGGAGTTTTTTAGATGGTCAGCATAGGGCATCTGCTTTAGGCCTGTGATTCTTTTAGTAAGGTATTTCTGTGGCCTTTTGAGTTGTTGGAGATGTCTTGAGAGGTACATACCAAATGGAGTGTTGTATTCTATAATAGGTCTAATGAGGGATGAGTACAGTGGGACAATGACCTCCTTTCTTCTGGATGAAAAGCCCTTAGAGATGAGGTGTGCCACATAAAAGGATTTCCTGACTGTTGTAGCAATGTGGTTATCGAAGGTGAGACCACTGTCCACCTGTGTCCCTAAGTCTCTTATTACATTTTCGGTGCTTTCTTAATTGCATTAAACATAAACTATTAGACCTACTAGCCTCCAAACAGGATTCACACCAAACCAATGGAGAACTGCAGTTTTTATCTCATTGCACAGGGGTTTGACATCCATGGACCCAAGGAATTATCAATCTATAAGCCTGTCTAGTATGATATGTTATGCGAGGGACAGAGTAATCAATGAAATCCTAAATGATGACATAGGTAGCGTAAAAACATTGGACCCAAATCAGTTCAGGTTTGTCATGTGCAAGTCTTGTCTACACAACCTGCTAGCCTTCTTCAAGAAAGTCACCAAAGCAGTGGATTAGGGCTAAATGGTGCATTCTGTCTACTTCGACCTGGCCAAGGCATTTGACACAATATCCCACTTTGGGATTGTAGGAAAGCTCACTAAACTAGAAATAAACTCTTATATCACCTGCCAGATAGCCAGCTGGCTTATAGACAGTAAACATGAAGTTGGGATATGGGAGTCCAACTGCACAAAAAGGCCAGTTAGTAGTGGAGTACCTCAGCACTCAGTGCTGGATCTGCTCCAGTTTGGCATCTATTTCTTTAAGGTAAGGTTATGTTGGGTCTATATTATTTCATAGACAGCTTAGGTTGTCAAATGCTCATTGACTGACACCTAAGAGGTGAAGTTTCAAAATCGCGAACATCCATATAAGCAAATTCTTTCCTCGGGAAAGAATTCACTTGGCCATTATCGGGGATTTTCCCTTTCCCTAATGTAGATAGATCTTGGGGTTGGGGGTTGTGGGGGGTTGAAACCCCCCACTATATTTAGGTTGAAAAGTTAATTTTATTTCCGGACGGCCTAGTGAATTCTTTCCCGAGGAAAGAATTTGTGTATATGGCAGTTCGTGATTTTGAAACTCCGACGCTTAGGTGTCAATCATTAAGCATTCAACAACCTAAGCTGTCAAAGAAATAATTTAGACCCTTAATGTCAAGGATCTCTCTCTGACAGAATTTGCAGATGATTTCAAAATAGGTACAGTCATTGAATCCCTCCAAGATGCAAATATCCTTCAACAGGGCCTGACACAGACTAATAACTAGTGCTAGAATCATGGTATAGAACTCAATGTCAAAAAGTGCTTCATATCTTTTTGGAAAGATGGCCACCCCAGCAAATTTCTATATTGATAATACAGCCCTAGGTGTACACTCTATAGTCAGGGATTTGGGAATGCATGTCGACAGTGATTTGGCATTTGTCCATCATTAGTCTGCTGTCATGAAGAAATCATTCAATGTTGCACAACTTATAAGCATGGGTATGGGATCTAGATCCAAACATGCTATTGTTCCATGTACTCTGCTCTCTTAAGATCAGTTGTTGAATACAATGCCCTTTAGGTAAGTACCTAGCGAGGCATATGGAATAACTGGAGTATCTACAGATATTCCTCATAAAAGAATATATGGTGTCAAAATTAAGTCCTATGCTGAATGCCTCAAGCTTGTCCTTATATTTGGTCTCCTACTGGCAGGTGAGGGGCAACCTATGCCTATTCACCAAGGCATCCACTGGTCAAGCCCTAATGGACCCATTGTACATCCATAAAACAAATGGCATCAATATACCCAATCCAGGGACCTAAATTTTCCCTGCAGTATTAATAGGGAATCCAGTAAGAAATTAAACAAAATGTATGAACCAGTAATGACAAAACTACCCATTTCAGAACATTTCATCCATAAAAGACCACTCAAACTTCTATTATTACAAACCACCAATATCAGAAAATATACACAATCTCTGCAGAAGTAAAAGTCAACTGAATAATTCCACATTAAAGATCTGTAACAAATGAAGATGTTGCTATTGGTAAACAACTTTACATATCAGTGTTTCATCTACAAATTCAGTGCATGTTGCCCCTAAAGAATAAGTTGCCAATGGTATATTAAAAAATGGTAAGTTGTTAATTTTGCTGTAGAGAATGGCTGGCAAACCAACAACAGGTTAATCATTACTAGTCATCAGTTTGATCATTACAAGTCATCTCATCCAAAGGAGGACACAGTCAGGAGTCCAACATCCCCACCTCCCCTTAAAGTACACCACAGTATCAGCAATCAATCTACATGGAGAGGGAGTGGAACCTACAGCTTTTTGTATCAAAGGCAAGTATGCTACCTGTTGTGATACCAACATTGCTAATCTACAGCACAAACATTGACAGCCAGCTGTTAATGTTTCAATAGAGAATGGCTGGCAAACCAATAACAGGGTTATGATTACTAGTCATCTCATCCAAAGTGGGACACAGTAAGAAGTGCAGAATCCCCATCACCCCTTAAAGTACTACATAGTATCAGCAGTCCACATGGTGTGGGAATGGAACCCACAGCTTTTTGTATCAAAGGCAAGTATGCTACCTGTTATGCTAATAACATTGATATTCTACAGCACAAACACTGACAGCCATTTGCTAACAAAATAGTTGCACATTAGAAACAGATTTAGCATGAGTAACAGTAAACTTCTCTTCCATTAAAACTCACAATTCCTTGAAAATGCACTGAAACTCATATTCCTTGAGCAGTCTTGTTGTTGGTGTATACAGTTTAGGCTCATGTCTGCTGTAAGAAAGGTAAAACACTAACTTGCAATCAATAACTAAGATATCACACACACACACACACACATACACACACACACACACACACACACACACACACACACACACACACACACACACACACACACACACACACACACACAGATAAAGGAAGGAATGTCTCACTCTTCTCTCAAGACAATAAGCAAGCAAAATATTTAAGCAGAAGCAGAAACATGTAAATCTGCTTTGATATGCATGCTCTGTACTAAAGACACACACACACACACACACACACACACACACACACACACACACACACACACACACACACACACACACACACACACACACACATACACACACACACAGAAGAAATCACATGAACAGACACTGTTAAAAAAGATATGTAATTTAATTTTTTTCTTCTTTTTCTTTCGGCTGTTCCAATTAGGGGTCGCCACAGCAGATCATCTGTTTCCATTTCTTCCTGTCCTCTGCATCTTGCTCTGTCACACCAACCACCTGCATGTCCTCTCTCAACACATCCATAAATCTTATCTTAGGCCTTCTTCTTTTCCTCTTACCTGGCAGCTTCATTCTTAGCATCCTTTTCCCAATATACGCAGCATCCCTCCTCAGCACGTCCAAACAAATGGAAGCTCTCTAGCTTTGTCTAAAATTAAATGTTTTGATAGCCCTATGGTCAGCAGCCCCCACTCAGTCAGTGAACCCTACTCCACTGCCTAGGTTGACTAGTGCTGGATGAAGCTCTGACTATGATACTTTTACCCATCCAGAGCAGAGGAGCTTCCCTTTTCTCTAGTTAACTGTGTGAATTGTTCAAATCATGCCTGTCTTACTCTCTGTTAAGGTACATATATAGGATATTTTAGCTTATCTGCCATTGGAATCCTTCCTTTTTTCCTGTTACATGTAAAGGAATTTCTGAAAGGGGTATCACATATTTGACCACCTAGAAAACAGGAATTCCACAATGGGCTCTTAACTTTGTTATGGCAAAGCTAACCCTTCCATATTTTGAAACAGCTTTCCAAATTGACTTGAAATTCTTAAAATGGAATACTGTTTTGCTGACTGCTCTGACTTTGGTTAAAAGAGTATATGAGTTGCACGCTCTGAAGTCTGTCCAACTTTTCCTCATTTTCCACAAGAGCAGGGTAAGTCTTAAACAAACCCTTCATTTATGTCGAAAATAGTTTCTGAATTTACTTTAATCAGTATAGTATCTGTCTCCATGTGGTGTTTCAAGAAACCTTAAAAAGGGAAGAAATAATTCTTCATACTTCGGATGTGCATATTTATCTCAGATACTATTTGGACATGACTATGGACTTTAGAAGTTCTGACCAAATTTGTATCTCCTTTGAGGGAAAAAAAGGAACTTCTCATTTCTAAATAAGTTCATCTAATTCTATAGTTTTGTTACTCCCATCATAGAGACAGTCACCATCAGTGGGTCAAGGCTTATTACAACACAGCCGTGGCTATGCCTGGGGTCTTTGGAAAGGGTTGGACTCTACAGCTATACTAAGGGCAGTGACTTGGTTGTCTTTGCACACATTTACTAAAAAGTACTAGACTGACTATTTTTTCAGGGTCAGAACTGCATTTATTAGATCATTTCTTCTTGATTGCCTATATATGGGTCCTGCGTATCCCACCCTACATATTTTTTTTTTAACTAGAAGTGACTTCAACAGTAATCTAATGATGAACATAGTATAGTTGTGTAAGTAACTTACCATAGTTGTAGATGTTCAAATAGCTCATTGTTGCAGAATTAACTCCGTCACAATCCCCCATACATTTGTATTTATTTATTTTCTCTTATTTCTAAAACATATCCTTCTCACATTCTCTTTTGTATTTATTTATTTTCTCCTATTTCTAAAACATATCCTGTCATTCTCTGTTTTAGATGGAGTGGAGTTCCCCCCCTTGTTTCTGGTATGACGTAGGTGTGCAGATATAGCCTTCCTTAGATGGGAGCAAGAAAGTTCTGAAATTTCCCGCTCATTTACCTCCTTTTATACTATCACTCAGCCACTAAATTGGATGTATAAGTTTGAAGAAGGCAGCCAGATAAGCATTTGTATTTGGCCGGATGTATGATTCTTGACAGGATATGCTCCATACAGAGAGAAACTACTAAAACAGTGATCTAGTCAGACATTTACTGTTATGGTAAGTTTATTCACACAACTATACTTTTCTTACACCAGCTGCAATAGACTTGGGCTCCTCTTCAATGATGTTTACAGATCTGTGGTGTATCTCTTCACATAGAATACCATCCTTGTCATACTTTCTAAAGATATTCTGCCTCACTAAATATGTAAGTTCTGGATTGATTTTCTATGAGTTGTTTGCAGTATGAGATTGCAATTGTATGAAAAGTTTTTCAGTCTTACAGTGTGTGCAGTTGTGTGTGTGTGTGTGTGTGTGTGTGTGTGTGTGTGTGTGTGTGTGTGTGTGTGTGTGTGTGTGTTGTTGTTATGTAGGAGACACTAAGTTTGACCAGAAACGGTGTAAAGCACACACATTTATTCTGCCATATACTGACACTTTCTGTCATTCTGACTTGTTGCTCTGAAGTACGTATATCCCTGACTATATAAGGTGTCTGTCTTTTTAAAGTCTACTTTGCTTACTAGTTCAGAATTACTTCTTTCAGTAAGCTGCGTCAAGTTAGCTTCTTTCCCTTCCTTAGTCTGAGCAAACCATCTGTCACTCCCATTTCTTCGTTGTGTTCGTTTTCTCTGCCAAGTGTACCTCAGAATGCCATTTTTACTTTTTTTGATACTCAGATTTCTGTTCCTTAGAGTCCCACTGTATTTTCTGCTTTAAACTAGCAATAATAGACTCAGAACATTATCTTATCTCACTTTCTGTACTGACTTTGTTTAAGGGTTTTTCATTTGTTTTATCCTCTTTTTTTCAGTATTGAAATTCCTTGAATGTTTATGTGCATACTTTTGTCTTGTACTGATTTCTGCCTCAGAATTACTGATTTCCTATCAGCTCATTTTCATTTCTCATACTGACATCTTATATTGTTTTAATTCTATTGCTCCTATCATACAGGCAAAATCTTTTCACCTCACAAAAATTCTCATTTCTTTTGTTTCAACTTCTGTGTTATTTAAATATTTGACAAACATTTGGTTACTAGTACTCTTTCTTTGTAAACCTAATTCACAGACCTTCCCCACTACCACCACCTCCTTTGGGATCCTATACTTTGGCTGAGTGGGAGTCTCACTACAGCTCTATCCAAGGTTATACTGCCAATCAGCGTACACCACATTCTCCTTTTTCTTGCTCATACAATGCTGCTCTTCATCTATTTCAAGGTGAACCAGCATCACTCATACTGTCTCTTTCTTCTCAAAGTTGCTGTTCTTCTATCTCAGTATTAGAACTATAGCTGAATCAACTGACGCCATTGACAGTCTCTATACTGGTGCCCAAATCCCTCAACCCCCTCAACATGAAGTTGAGGACCAAAAGAGGTCTATCTTAGACACATCACAGTACAGAACTAGAGCCCTGCCAATTGGACTCATTAGCTTGCACAATACTGTCCTCTTTGTTTCACCCTTATAATGGTACTGCACAAGATGAAGGCTAACCACTGTCCAACTTACCTTTTTATTTTTATATTCCTCTGAAAAGGTTATTTCAGAGCATATTTCATCTAAATTTGATCTTGTTTCACTACTTTTAGTTACTTGTTGGTTAGAGTCTTGATTTTTCTCTCCTGCATAGACAAAAGTGGATTTGCAACTCTTGACCGGTCATATTCCTACCTCTTAAACCATAGCAGCGCATAGTGCAACCTCTTTTACTGGTAAACTCCTTTTCTTTGACATTTATCATTGCTTAAAATTCTCTTTTTTTGGAACTTTCTGTTTCCTCCTGACAGAAAGTACAAAATTATGCCTAGACTGTGCATTTTTCTAGCTTCCTAAATTTACTTTCTTAAAATTCACATTTTCAGTGATTACTTTTCTTTAGTTCTATTTATCATTTCCATTTCCTACACCATGATGTTTTTAAGTTGCAATGCTTGCTCTGCTTAGGACCATGGTGATAGCAGGAAAAGTAGGCAGCTTCCCAAGTACAAGCTGTGAAGGGGAGAAAGCAACACGCAGCTGACTTGATGATTAGATGGGAGCATAGCACTGACATTGATTTAAAAAGCCACTGTCAGGGGACATTGTGGCTGTTTAAATGAATGTGTACTGTACAGGATGTTTTATTGATTTCACTTTTTTTTTGTCAACTTTATGTTGAGAGAGAGAATTATTTTGGGGACTGACAAGAGTGCCAATTCATCTAGCTATGGCCCTGCTTTTGCTCTCTGCCCCTGTAACACTATGAGGTGTTAATAACACATTTATTGTCAGCTTTGTAATTTTTTAGGCTTCACTAACCCTTTTGTCTGTAGTTTTGTAATACCCTGAAGATGAAATGTCTTAATATGTGAATTTTTCCATCCATTTGATTTTGCCTTGTATGCTGTTCTGTCCTTGCAGACTGCAGTAATCTAATGTACAAGTATTTCACTTCTACATATCCTGCTTTTTGAGGACAGCTGTATTTCTGCAGATTGAGACCTGTTGGTGTGCATATCCAGTTTACAGTTTAACCATAACCAAATTCTAGCTCTTTTTTATACTTTCTAGGTCTTGATTCTGGATCACTGAATGGATGACAATTCCTTTTTTTACCTTCTTCACTTTCTTGCGATGAATAGGTATATCAGCTTGCTGCTCTCTGTCTTTCTTGCTAAGTGAATTATCTTGCCACATTGAACCTAATGCTATGCTCGTTCCCTTATTTTCCGTAATGCTTTAAAATAGGAAAAATCCTTTCCTATTATATAATATGTCAAATCAATGTCTACAGGAAAAGGATTAAACAATTTTCCCAACACTGCTTTGATTTGCACATGTGGAAGATTGTTTTCAACTTTTTCATTTTCAGTAACCGTATGCTTAAACCTCAGGAAATCCTTAACAACAGAAATCATATTTCTAGAGTATAGCAGTGCTTGAACCTCTCTTCCTTATAAGAATACAGTCCAATGCTAGAGCCATTGTAATAAGTAACACACATCTATCTCAGTTATTCAGCATATTGGAATAACCTTGCTTAAAACATGCATTTTGGTTTTCAAAGTAGTATTTGCTTTACAGAGTATAACAATGTGAAGACCTCCGTTTACTTTTGTCACAACGTAACCCATTAAGTTGTATTCTGTTTCTGTGGAATGGACACCTTTCTTATTGCAATTTCAACCTGTGAAACAGACAATTCATTTCTAAACATTGTGTCAACTTGTAAGTGTTCTACTATGGTTATTTGACTTATTTGAATTACTTAGTTTTACTCCTTTTCTTATATTATTAGGTAAACCTACCTACTGCAAAAAAATGTCTAATATTATTTCTTTACTGCTTTTGTTACACTCAAGTCAAACCTTTAATTAATGCATCTGTGTATCTTCTGGTTTATAATCCATTTGCAAATGCACCTCAGCAGTTATACAGGTCTTAATCAAGAATTCCTGTCAGCTGAGATTACAAGCTTTTTACATGGTCTGACTTTTTGACAATGTGCTCAAGTGTCACTAAACAGCATTCTAGGCCATCCTCTTTGTTTACTTTTTTTTTTATAGGTTGCGCAGTCTTTGAGATGGCAACTACCCTAGCCACACTGTTTTGTTTTGCTGTAATTATTTAAGCCTTAGTCGGTGTCTGCTCGTGAAGCCATACAATAAAAATGTGGAACTAGCGATAAGGTGGAAAGAACAGCACCAAAGCAACAGCAAAAAAGAAAATAGTCGCTCGACACCATCAAGCCAAATAAAATTTATTAAAAGACGACAAAGCTTCTGGATATAAAAAACATCCTTCCTCAGTGTCTTACACAAAAGAAAAGTTAAAACCAACATTTATACTAATAGCACATGACACAGCCATTCATATTCTTTCATGTCGACATTATTAACATGGTCTCCACGTTACTAATGTGGACATGAAAGAATATGAATGGATAGTGAGGCTTGAAGCAGATAAAGACTCAGGCTTAAATAAACAAGTTACACTAAAACCTATTCCAAAAAATAAACAAAGGAAAATTAGAAAAAAATGAGAGGAAGATATGTATATATTTCTTATCCCTTTTATCATTGTTTCTGTATCTTTAAGAATTGGGTGTTCACCTTAATCAATTAATGGCTGTGTCATGTGCTATTAGTATAAATGTAGGTTTTAACTTTTCTTTTGTGTAAGACACTGAGGAAGGGTGTTTTTTATATCCGAAAGCTTTGTCGTCTTTTAATAAATTTTATTTGGCTTGACGGTGTGGAGAGACTATTTTCTTTTTTGCTGTTGCTCGTGAAGCTACACATTTTGTAATAATTACTTTATCATTGCACTTAGCAGAAATATACAGCTGCATGCTTCCAAATGAAAATAAAAAAGTCCTGCACTAAAGTGTAACACAGCTGCATGAAGCAAAACTCCACAGCACTATCTCAATAAAGTGCTTAACATTTGAGGTCTTAGAAGCTAAACATGTTGGATGCTTACCTTTAGAGCAGAAGGCTACAGCTTTTCTTCTCACATAAGGGAAATAAATTGATTTGGTTTATGGGCTTGCATAATGGTTCAGGTGTTTACTTCACTGACACAAATTTCAGGGTCTGATTCTCACTTCTGAAAGAGAAATTGGCAAGGCTTCAATGACACACAGGGTCAACTAGCATAGTACTTACTTATGAGCCTTAGGGGTACTCACTCTAACTTTGATATTAACAGCATGTATACAGGGACATTAAACATAAATTTGTGCCTAAAACACCTACTGCTTGATCCTCCTGCATAAGTTCAAAGAAGACACGGGAGACTGAACATCCAGAAACAGAAGTTTATTTAATAAACTGTAAAGTAAACCGGTATTTCTTCTGGCTTTATCATCTCAAAATAAAATAATCAGTTAGTCCCTTTAGCTTTGTATATAAGTCAGGCATTTTTTATCAGCCAGAAGAGAACTTATGAACAGTAATTAATAAAGAGTTGAACAATTTTATGTGGGAGGTGAAAAAGGGCAGGGGATAAATGAAATAAGTTAATCCTTCTAAAAGAACAAGGTGGATTAGGATTACCTGATTTTAAGGGATATTTTACAGCTACACAGTTAAGACTAATGTACCTAACTCAATCAGAAAGTTATAATTCAAACTGGAAATGAATGAAGACGACACTCAGGAAATTCAAAAAGTAAGGAGAGAGTAGGATTTTGTATGCAGATCCTTAAGGATAATAGCAACAGCCACAATGAGCAAAGATTTGGGATCTGAATGGAGAGATGATAAGTCAGGAAGCAAGGAAGAGTAGTATTGCTGAAACTGAATAAATCCTCAAGTCTTGGTGAGTACTTTCACAAGTGGACCCTGTTTTATCACAAAATCTCACAAAGATGACACTGATATATAGACGGTAATTTATATAGCATATATCATGGATAGAATAAGGTCAAACATGATAAAAGATAGCTGGGTACACAACACCCAGGAAAAAAAAAAGTGTCCAATCCTGGGTAGGTGCACTGGTGCCAGGGTTGAAAAGAATGACAGTGTATAATCCTAAAAATATGGAAACATTCCTACAATGGGGCTAGGCCAGGCCGAGGGGGGGGGGGGCTGGCCCCTCTGTTGTAGAAGGAAGTAGTGCTCCACAAAAATAGCAAAAAACTGATAGGCCAAACAAGAGCCATGAAGACAATAGCGTGGACTACTGAGGATAAAAAAAAAATTATGTATTGTTAATATTATGAAAAAAGCCCAGAATTTCCAGACACAAGATATACAAAAAGATTAAGAGAGAAATTAGAAAAAAAGAAAAATACTTACACAATAAGACCTGCCAGAAGCCACAAATAAAAACTTGTGTTCATTAATGCAACAGATTTGTGAAAACATTGTATATACCAAGAAACTTTGATCTGTTTGGAAAAAGAAGCATCTGATGAAGTGGGAAAATATAAACAACAAAACCTAAAGATTTTTGAAAAGTACAAAAATAAATATGGACATGGAAAAGAAAGAGAGATTTGAAATGGTGTAAAATGTATGCAAAGTCAAAAGCAAATATAAGCAATACAAAAAAGTAGCACCAAAAATATTCGAAAAGAAATACAGGCAAAGCCATCCAGATATGGAAAATTTCACAATAATAAAATAAGATCACAAAGAGGGAACGTAGAAAAGATTAGTAAAGCAGAAGTTAAAAAAAGAAGTTAAAGTTATGGAGTACCTGCGAAGTGAAGCATTTGGTGTAGAAGGTTTAAAACAGGTTACATCACAGGATTGTGGAATGAGTCCCCAAAGTAAGGAGTTACAGGAAGATCAGGAGACATCGGAAGAAGAAATATGCACGTGGGAAAAAAAGAGATTTAATGTTGTTGTTGTTGTGTCTTTCAGCTTTTCCCGGTTAGGGGTTGCCACAGTGGAACTTCGGTCCGCTAATGATTGGTAGTTGATTTTTATGTGCCAAATTACCAGCCCTGATGCACAACCTTCAACGAAGGTATGCCCATTCACGCATGTCTCCACACAGAAGACACTCTAGCTGAGAATCGAACTGGACAGCGACTTACTGTGAGGCGACAACGCTACAGCAGCACCACCACGGTATAATATTTATGCAAAGGAGAAAACAAAATTAATCAATACAAAAAAGAGCAGCACCAAAGATATTTGAAAAGAGCAAAGGAATCCTGACATGAAAAACTTTGCAATACAACAAATAAAAAGACAGAGAGGAAAAGTAGAAAAGGAGATTAGTAATGGAGGAGTTTAAGAAATAGAAACTGATGTTTGGAGTACCTGCAAATAAAGGATTCAGTGTAGAAAATCTAATTCAGAAAGCAGCACAACAGGATAGTGCAAGGGACATCCAAACTAAGGGGAAACCAGTGGAATGGGAAGCAATTGGTCAGATGCCATATGAATATATTTTGGAGCCTTCCACAGGAAATCAGTATAAATGTTCACTTGAAGCTGGACAGCAAGGGAAGGAAACTGGAGCAACTCCAATGCAGTCATTGTTCAGGAGTGATAGGCCAGTGCCTTTCCATATGACAGAGCAACAGATGAGACAGGATAAAATTGAAAAGAATGTGTCTCAGGAAGATGGTATAGAACTTTTTATAGAATGCCCACAGGAAATGGAAAACAAAAAAATGTGCCCTCAGTTTAGTAGAAAAATGAGTTAAAAGAAGAGTTGCTTTTACTAGAAACAGACATATTATGATCAATGAAAGAAATAGACTGCAGAAGGTCAATAAAACCCCAAGGGTTAGAAGCTTGAGAAAACAAATGAACACAGTAATTAGGACTGTCCATAGAGATGCATGCCATATAACAGAAGTAAACAGGATATATTACTGTGCAGCTAAATTAATAATAGAATAAATTCTACCACAAGAAAACAGGGTAGTAAAGGGAAGGAAGGGGAGAAAATGAATACCATCATCGACGTATCGAACAGAGAAAACTATAAAGCAATTAAGACAAGACGTGTTACTGTTAGAAGAGTATAGAAGATGGAATATATCAGCAAAAATACTGAGAAAGATAAACATGATAAAAGGTATCTGCAGAATTATAACGGATCAGGATTTATCATGCACTATCGCAAATAATAAACTAAAAATATCAGCACGGGCAGAAAAAACTTAGAAGATGCACAGATAAATATAAAGGAAAAGTACAAACTAAGCAATCTATTGATAACCCAAAAAGGTTTTACAGAAAATTGGGAAACAAGGTAAAAGGAATTGAAAGACCGCCAAAAAAAGAAGAAATAGATACATTTTAGATAAGTATTTAAGAGGATCCTGTGGAACATAACAAAGATGCTACATGATAGAAGAAGTAAATGAATGAATAAGAAGTTCAAAGTTACAGAATATGAAATGGGATGAAGTAACAGCCAGAGAGGTTGGAACAAAGATAAGAAAAGCCTTTAATTGTAAAACCCCAGGCACAGGTGCAGTACATAACTTCTGGTTAAAAGTATTAACATCTTTGCACGAAGATTTAGCCATGAGTAAGAACTATTTATATGCACACCCAGAACAGACACCAACCTGGTTACCAACAGGAAAAACAAAGCTCTTACTTAAGAGTGAACCTGCAAGCTACCATAAAAATTATAGCCCAGTAACTTGCCTTCCAATGATGTATAAACTATACACTGGAACTGATGCAGACAGAGTTTATAGTCATTTAGAAGAAAATTCAATTATGGCAATAAAAGAAATTCATATGGAACAAAGGATCATTTATTGTTAAATAAAGTCATACTGGACAACTGTAAAAAGGAAAGAATCTAAGTATAGCATGTACTGACTACAAAAAAGCATTTGACAGTATCCCATATTCATGGATAAAAGAGTGCTTACAACTGTATAATGTACAACCTAGACTGATAAATTATATCACACTGACCATGAAACAGTGACAAACTACTTTGCAGTTAAGCCATGATAAAGAACAAATTATTATTCTAGGGATAAGAATCCAAAGGGGGATATTTTAGGGTGACTCTGCCACCATTGCTCTTTTGCCATGCCCTTAACCCATTAAGCTGTCTGCTTAACAGATTAGGTCATGGCTATAATTTGACTCCCAGAAAGCAACAAAGTATAAATACTTCTCATCTTCTCTTTGTTGATAATTCATTCCTATGGCTTCTTAAAACTATACAAGACTTTATGCAATATTTATAGATTTAGCATGCATGTGACAACACATAAATTTGTCTATCCATATATATATATATATATCTATATATATATATATATATATATATATGTATATCTATCTATATATATCTATATATATTTATATATATATCCATAGGTCTACTTCAGAATGTCGACCGTTCAGAATACCAACTTTCATATGGCCAACACCATATGATCGACATTTCAAAAGAGAGACATCCTGAAATAACACCATTTACCTACCTGTAAACACAGTAAAACTGTCTTATGCAGAGGGGCAAGCCCCCTGCACCCCCCATACCCCCTGCTACTTAAATATTCTCACTCTGAGATCACACTACAGTGCATGGAAGAGGAATGTCCCAATCCTGTACTGTAGCAGGATCTCCACTATCATTTGTCGGCCTTTCAAATGTTCGCTCATATGGTGTTGGCCATATGCATTTTGAACATTTGAAAGTTCCAACAAATGAAGGACTTCCATATATATATATATATATATATATATATATATATATATATATATATATATATATATATGGGTCCACTTCAAAATCCTGACTCTTAAAATCTCTAAACTCAAATTACTGAGACCAAAATCTCTAAAACTCAAAATACTGAAAACACACAGGATACCAACACTTATATTCCAGCACAAGTACATACTGAAACAAATAAAACACAAACCATATTACTCTTCTCCAATTATAACTGGAGTGTAGTGAAGTACATTCTCGGATTTGGTATATTTAAGTAGCAGGGGGTATGGGGGGCACAGCCTCTCACATCGGGGATGAATGGGGTGCAGGAGGGGTGCCTATACTTGCAGAAAAGTAATATGTTTCTGTATGTAGTTCTGCTGCAATATAGTTGTGTTGCTGTACTGTGTTTTTTTTTCAATATTTTGTGTTTCAGTATTTTGAGTTTTTAGTATTTTGAGCTTTACAGATTTTGGTGTGACTATTTTTAGTTTATAAATTTTGAAAGTCAGGATTTTGAAGTGGACCCATATATATATATATATATATATATATATATATATATATATATATATATATATATATATATATATCAGAGTTAGTATATTTAAGTAGGGGGGTGTGGAGGGGCACAGCCCCCCTGCAAAATACTGTTTAAAGTATTTTTTTCCAGCTTTTGCGAAAGTGGACTTTTGATGTAGTGCACTTTTGCTTTAATGGGTCTTGATGTTTCTTGTTCGAGATTATGAAATTTCAATCAGGAAACATAAATATATATATATATATATATATATATATATATATATATATATATGCATAGCGAGAGAGAGAGAGAGAGAGGAGAAATAGCTAGATAGATAGATAGATAGATAGATAGATAGATAGACAGATAGATAGATAAATAAATAAAATATGTGTATACATACATATCTTAATGAGGTGCTTCCATTACTCAGGTGTAAAGGGTTTAATGCCTTCCATCTCCATTTTTCTGCTGTGTGATGGAGTAACTTAACTAGTCAGTATTCCTAGGGTACTACTTACAGTTTTGTGTCAGTTGGGCTTACCTGGTTAATAAATGTGTAGAATAAAAAAATAGCTGTACTTATTTTTCTGTAGTAATGGGTCCACTAATTTGGTGGATTGCTCATTTAGTGAACATTTTTCCTGTCCATACCTTTTGGTTGACACGAAAGCTGACTGACATCAGTCTGAAGTCATTATAATACCTTGGTTAGAGTATATGCTACTCCCCTAATATTGTGCAGTCTTAGAGTTGGTGTATATAACTAGCAGGGCTGTTCTGGTGTATCCCTAAACATAGAGGTGCAATGCTGTTTTTGCATTTGTATGCTCCAAGGTTATACCTTGGAGCATGAGCATTATATGGTTGGTCTTTTCAATCAACTCTTTTCTGACAACATTATTTGAGTCACTCTACTATTAAGTCTATCAGGTTAAGTAGAACACTCATCCCCCTTGCACATGCAGTAAACCTGAAATCCTGAAGTAGTCATATCTAGGAATAGTGTCCTTACTCCAAGGTGCAGCTATCTCAAGAGTTTATATATGTATACATATAAGCGAGTGTTTGTGAGTGTGTGTGTGTGTGTGTGTGTGTGTGTGTGTGTGTGTGTGTGTGTGTGTGTGTGTGTGTGTGTGTGTGTGTGTGGTACGTGTGTGTGTGTCAAGCCCTTACGCTAATTCTAACTCAGAAAGACTCACACACAAACACAAACACATTCATCAGTGCAGTGTGCAACAACT
Source organism: Protopterus annectens (assembly GCF_019279795.1). Lineage (NCBI taxonomy): Eukaryota > Metazoa > Chordata > Ceratodontiformes > Protopteridae > Protopterus > Protopterus annectens. Next base: position 750,962,313 of record NC_056745.1, read on the forward strand.
TGACATGCAACAAACTCATTAACACCTTCCAAAGCATTCATGCACACGAGCTACAAAATCTGTCCCCTAACGTAGCCCTTACTCTAATCCTGAGGCAAACACTCAAACACACACATGCACGCACACACACACACACACACACACACACACACACACACACACACACACACACACACACACAACAAACTACTAAACATATCCTATTATGTAGCTCTTACTCTACTTCTAAAACCAGAAATACTTGTGCATATTCCTACCTCAGCCCACTTACCTTATACACTGCAATTCAAACTATTTGGTTCTAATAAATACTGAAGAGTGCATTTGATCTCTTTTACTACCCAAACACACTGTGAAGTTGCTGTTTCTGAGAGTGTCTGCCATACATACATACTTCCATACATACACACATGCATACATACATATATATATATATATACATTCATACATACCCATCTTTCATTAAAATTTACTTAAGTTTATTATGGATTCGGTAAAATCAAGGAACATTATGTATAAACTGATTACTTCTGCCACGGTTATTTCAATGAAAATATCTATATGCTTACCCTGTTCCTCCACTCTAGATAACCAAGTGTGCAAATGACACCAGTGATGTAATTTATGGAAAGAACACGGTATAAAGTCAGACCAAATAACAAAAAGCACCACGGCTGAAGTCCTTGTTTATACTCTAAGCAAAAGCTCTTTAAGTTAAGTTTGGATTATATCATGAAGTCTAAAGACTTGCTTTGTTTTTTTTTTGTTTTTTTGCATGCTTCATTGAGCTTCTGTTCTTATATATAGCTGTATATGCATATGAACTACAATACAGTACTGAGATCTGTCTGCATTGCATTAATACTGTTAATTGGTTGTTATCTTTTGCCAAATGACCTAGGTCATACCTTGAAAGAGTCCTCCACCTAGTACACCCCTACTAGGTCACCAGTTGTTAGCTAAATAAATGACAGAATAAATAAATAAATAAGGCACAACTCAATATTTTGATTAAATATTGAATTCAGGTTTATAATGGAGTGAGTCCATGTATTCAAATATTTTTGGTATAGTCTTTGGTATAGTTTTCTAAGCTGTACATTGCTCTGCATTTTTGTTATGTTGCTAACCTAGCAGTATTTCTTACATGTCAAAACATATTGAAAAACACATTAAAATAATTGGTCTCATTATTTACTTTTTGGTTTAAGTTATGGCCATAAGTTATAGACTGAACAGCAGTTATGTCTATACTTTGGTACAGATAACCTTACATAAGCTGTTTAAGTCATTTTGCTTAATGGTATGGCGCCACTTTTAAAGAAAACACTTTCTAGCCCTTAAAAGTAGAAACCTGGATATCCAGCAGGCATTTAACTTCCTCTTCAGTTGAAGATTTACAAAACAATCTTTGTCTGCTCATGTATTTTAGAAAAGAGTCATTTATAACTTACACATAACAGTATTTCTGCAATAATTAGAATGATGTAACTTGTTCTGTCATCTGGTCGGCATTGTTGTTACATCTAATCGGAAATAAGTACTACAAGGATGTATTAAATTGCAGGCAAATGTATAAAACTGTTTGTGATATATAAATTTAGAAGAGCAATTGCAAATAAAATAACAATCAGCTTATTAATGTAGTGCAAGACAAGTGAACTTCTTAGGCTGAAACGTGTGGTACAGCCCATAGCAATTGATCTTTTCATAAGGGAGAACCGTACAGTGCATTTTCTGTTATCTATATTATATATATTACCTTAATTGTACCAAAACATGATGCATACATTGTGTTCTGGATACAGAAGGGAATTATTTATGAAATTTTATTTAAGTATAAAACTGCCATGTCATTTGATGGAATTAAAGATAAGTTAGGAAAGAAATCCCTTGTGAATACACAGACTCTTTGACTGAAACTGGCAAGTGCTTATTGCGGATAAACTAGTGTTAAGAGACTTTAGTTAAATTGCTGAGATGTTGGCTAGCATTTCATCATGACCCTGTTCATAATAATGCTTATTATGAGTATGAACAAAGGCATTATCTGAGTAACACTGTTGTTATAACAGTGTGGTTGCTGTCATTTTAAGGCTTAGCAGAGATATCATTGGCTACTAGGATTACAGTGTGCACAATACACATTCCCCAAATTATTTGTCCCATTAAGACTTAGTAGATGGCACATAATTAGCTAAATGTAATTTGCTAAATTGTGTTCCGTGAAGTTCATTATCAGAAAGGGTCAATTCTTCTGATTCAGATGATTGCATTGTTTTGGTATGTAATTGATGACTAGTTGCAGTAAGTGGGTAACAGGCCAGTGAAATATTTAAGATAAGAAAATGTAACACCCAGTTATAAGATTAGAATCTCTCTCATTTATAAAAGTGAACACAGTGATTAGACATGAAGTCATATGAAGGGGCATACTGGGGTGTCAGATGCTCGTGATATGGGAGGAAAGCACAATGGGATGATTTAGATGTATTGCATTATATTACTGGGAATAGTATATTATATGTGGTGCTGATGATAACTACGAAGGTAGAAGAAATAAAAAGTACTAGCGTTTCATGCAGGCAGGTATCATGCTACTTTGCATTGCTTTTCTTTCAAAGAAAAGAATCACTGTCAACGTTTTTTATGATAAGATTTGTTCAAAAGGTTAGGGTCTAAAAGTATCATAAATACCAGATACCATCTCCAAATAAATACTAGATGTAACATCAATGCTGATGGGTAATGTTATGTAATTTGTTATATTTAAAAAGTGTCATTTATTTATTCATATGCATTTTAAAATCATCAGTTTGTAAGATAACAATGGCTTTGGATTTTTTTCTTCATTGTGCCTAATTATTTTACATTTTTAATCCAGATTTCCACCAGTGATATTCAAGCCTGTGTTTATTGTCCACTCTCTTACTTTATTATTAAATAGGCAAAGTTTGCATGACTGACTGCTAGGTCAATTAATTTACTTGGCCATGCCTTGATCATTGCTCTTTACTATCTGTATTCTCCTGTTCCAAGTTCTAATACAAGTAGGAAGTAAATACATTCTTCCAACATGGTCCTATGTTGGTACATCTCCTTGGACTATTTGCCTGACACAGGTCCCACTGCTTCTATTTGTGGAAGCAAACTAGCAGCAAAAAAATCCATACTTAGTCCTGCTGAAACAAAGGAACTAGTCATGTACCATTGCAATTCCCCCTACCAGACATCTGTCACAGAGTCACTAATTATAACCAGGTTCTAGACATCATGCTAGAACCTCTAACCATAACAGCTAACAGACTAACAGCAGACAGCATCAGGCAGAAGAAACTGTCGCAAGGGGTGAGACCATTTTTAAAAGTTCTTAGAACTGCAGTCTGCTGCAATGTGGCAGCTTTTAAATGCTGTTTTACTTTATGTGAAAGCTGCACTTCAATTCTGCCTGCTGTATGTATCTCTCAACTGTCACTGATTGCCCTTTTCCTTATAAAATGTTTGACTTTCAGATAAATTGCTTTGGATTGCAATTGTTCAATAATGACAAACATTACAGTTTTACACTTCTTAACATTCATAAAATACCTGTTGATACTAAGTTTGTTGTTTCATTAACTTTTTCAGTGAATTACCAAAATATTTAAAAGCTAGCCTTTTGTCTCTCATCATTTTTGGATTTGACAAGAATTCTTAAGCAAAGAAGTTAAGAGGTATGCTGATGTTTGTTTGACAGCACTTGCTAAGTGCTTACTTGCTTTCACTTTGCACTCCTGCAGTATCTCTCTCTCTTCTTTTTTAACTAGTAATATATGGAATAGACAACTGCGGTGGTGGTGCTGCAGTAGTGTTGTCACCTCACAGTTAGACATTGCCCGTTCGATTCTCAGTTAGAGCATCTTCTGTGTAGCGACATGGGTGAATGGGCGTTCCTTCATTGAAGGTTGTGCGTTAGGCCCAGCAAGCCAGTACATAAAAATCTACTGCCAATCATTAGCGGACCAGAGTTCCGCTGTAGCAACCCCTAACCGGGAAAAGCCGAAAGACACAAACAATATGGAATAGACAAAACTCCATGCACTATAAAGAATTGTTATTGGATCTCCAATCATAACTCTGTGTTATGTCTTCTCAAAAATGGATGCCAAAATTCACTTATCAATCTTTATATTCAAGGTGAGTTTCTTGATATCTGTACTTCAAATATATACTACTTTGGTTATGAATGGAAAACTGCTCTTAATCCTCTGTATTTAGGTAATACATAACTCTTCTCAGATTCCAATAAATTTGGTTATATCATACAATTTCCCTTTTTATGCTTTTTCCAGCTGTGGGACACACTTTTGCACACCTTGAGTGTGCTATTTGAAAATGATCTAGGCCATTTTTTGAGGACACAAAGGACACATTGCTTTAAGTCTCAAAACAAAATCACAAAATGTTTCCCCCATATCCCTATTATTAATATAATCAGTTCTGAGGTTGTTCTACTTCAGCATAATGGAAACACAGAAGATGCGGAGTCATACTTTCCTTTTTTGCTTATGCATGCTATTTATTGTTATTGCATTCAAGGTGTTATTCCACTCTCAACATATATAATGTGATACTTGCTTTATCAAAATAGAGGCTGCATGGAGTAAATCCACAGACTACAAAAGTGATACACAAACACTAAAGAAACAATCCTAAATGATTCAGTAAATCAGAATGATGCATCCCAATACTTATCAGTAAATGGGTATACTGACAGCTTGCCATTAGGCATTTATTTAGTTTTGTGGATAGATTTCCTTCTTTTTTTAGACTCATTATGTTGAGTACAGCAACTGTAATGGATCCAAATATGAATTATTAGGTTATCATGTCCAACATGAGGCAACAAAATCTTTAGACAGAATGCAAACGCCTTAGTAGGAAAGGTACAGAACATGCTTGGCAATGCAGGAATGGTTGCCAGCCATTTTTCCCAAGTCGGCACATACCGAATCCCCTAAACTTGTAGCAGCTTCAAAGCCAATTATTAAAGCCAATTATACTTAGGGATAAGTAGCATATCTTCTTTCATCCTTCAAACTGTAAGGCTAATATTTATACTGTTGCATAATCTCTCTCTGTGGTTATAAAAATATTGTGTACCTCTATGTCTAATATTAATCCATATGCGCAAGAGAATCTAATAGAGTCTGCAGTGTAATAATGTGAAATGTGTGTGTGTGTGTGTGTGTGTGTGTGTGTGTGTGTGTGTGTGTGTGTGTGTGTGTGTGTGTGTGTGTCTTAATATGGTAAATACCTAACAGTGAACATAAAAACATTGTAAATAGTCATTGAACAAACAGAGCTTATCTGAAACAATAGAGTACTGGTTTGTGATGTATTGTGCAAATGGTTGGTAAAAGAAGATTTATTTTTGATTTGTATTTTATTTTTTGCCACTGATTTTCATTCTTTGTTGGAAGAAAGAGATAGACTGTAGATAGGAAAATTTATTTGGACTTATATTTGGACAATTTATTTATTTAAATTTATTAATTTATTTTTATAAAAAATGTAATTTATTAAATTTATTTGGACAAATTGCTGGAACCTGTGTTCTGAGAGACTGCCTTACATATTATCTGCAATTATACAGAGCTGAGTATATATTTGTTTGGTATAGAGTTTAATTGTTGCTTAGATCTGTGTTGAAACTGTTGTCTCACTGTTCTGAGAGACTGATCGGCAAATATACAGAGCTGAGAATATTTTTTGGTTTTAAAGTTTGTACTATTAGTTTTTGCTTAGATCTCTGTTGAAACTGTTTTCCCCACCCCACCCCCATTTTCTGCTGTGTCTTCAATTGGCATAGTAACAGCTGCATTCAAATTGCTGGAACCTGTGTTCTGAGAGACTGCCTTACATATTATCTGCAATTATACAGAGCTGAGTATATATTTTTTTGGTTATAGAGTTTAATTGTTGCTTAGACCTGTGCTGAAACTGTTGTCTTACTGTTCTGAAAGACTGATCAGCAAATATACAGAGCTGAGAATTTTTTTTTGTTTTAAAGTTTGTACTGTTAGTTTTTGCTTAGACCTCTGTTGAAACTGTTTTGTCCCACCCATCCTCCGTATTTTTGGTTTGTTGTTTAAATTTGGTGGCTTTTGCAGTTGCCCACCCCACTGTAGATTTGATCTGGGACACTCCCCCGTCCCATCTCTTTACCACATTCTACCTAATAAACTCTATCTGCACTTGCTTTTAGTCCTTTTTAATTTAATTGCATTTTTAAACTGTGTTTGGTCTAATATTGCTGCATACTCAAGTGTGCTAGCTTGCACTGCATGTTAATTGTTTTTTACTACTGTTTTTGCTACTTTTCTGTAAAAAAAAAAAAAAAAAAAAACTGTAAGCCTGTTTCCTACCTTTCCTGTAACTAGTGTTCCAGATACAGATTTGCTGTATCCAGGACTGTATGTAAGCTTCTGAGTCCCCCAAGCCTTTCTGAGTTGGAGGGAAGCCTTCTAGCTTATCAGTGGGAGTGGTAAGCACTAGGTAACCTGTCTACCACATAAGTAGTGGTTCTGGCCCAGAATTTGTAGTTATTGGCCGTTTGGGCAATATCTTTCATCTCTCTCAACTTTCTGATTTGAAAGCCTGTATTTGCATTTGTTTCTGTCCTGTAACTCATCTAGTGCAGATACAGATTCTTAGTTTTAGCACTTAAATTTGCTTGTTCATGCTCAGCACTTGTTCAGAACTTGTAAGCACTAAATAAGCTACTAATTACTATAGCACTCTATCTTCTTCATTACCTAGAGGAAAACAGTTTTTGTACTTACTTTTCTCACTTGCTTAGAGAAAAACAGCTCTTGCACTCACTTTCCTCATTTATCTAGAGGAAAAACCCTGCAACTCTCTTTTTGCGTGGTCTTGCACACAGAGCAGCGTCGGGCAGCGTCGGTTAGCTGGAGTATACTATTCCCGGCCCCACAAAGTCTGCGCTGAAAATTTTCCCTTAGAACTAGGCAAGCCTCAACTCAAGTGCTTCAGATCAGCTGCTCTTATTGCAGCACTTGCAAAACAGAAATCAGCACTTGTCCAAATCTCCTGGACAGCACTATTATTCTCCAAATTTCCTAGACAATACTATTATAATATAGCATAAGACCCTCAATCGTCCGCAGGACTTAAGTTCAATTTACTCTTCAAAGCATATCCAGAGGTCAGCTTCAAGTGTACTCTCCAGTTCATCTGGTGGAATTGGGCATCCTGAGGCAGTGTCACAACTGCCTCATGTATACAGACAACCCTCTCCTCTTACCTCTAGACACAAACACTTGTGAGAGATGCAAATACACAGCCAGACTGGAGGCTAAGCACTCTCAACCCATGACTGTAACAGACAGTCAAGAGGATAAGGGACACACTTGCATCACACCACCTGTCACACATGAATCTACAAAACAAGCACTGGCAAAACATAGGCATAAATACACAAAAAAATATTCGGAAGCACTAGGTACCAATCTGAAAAAGAAACAGTGCCCTCCAAAGCAGAGAAGCAAGCAACCTGCACTCCCAAACATAAGCCAGAAAACACATAATTCACCTCAGCAGTGTGCCTCACAACAGCCCTTAAGGCAAAACACCATATCCAACACGCTAGTAATAGGAGACTCTATAGTAAGGCACACAGATGTTCCACTCAGCAGGCTCAACAAGGAGAAGGTTACTGTCAGCTGCCTCTCGGGTGCTCGGATCCGCCACATAACACAGGCACTTAGGTCACTCCAGAACAAGTGCAAGTATGACACTGTAATTGTACATGGTGTGAATGATCTAAGATGTACCTCCCTGGACTACATGAAAAGAGACATTGAGAGGCTCTCTGTTCATGTAGCCCAAGCTGGTATGACCCTGACCTTGAGTAGCATACTACCTTCACCTAGAATGATACCACAATACAAAGGCAAAATGATCAATTTCAACAATTGGCTAAGCTTCTTGTGTCATTCTAAGGGGATCCAGTGTCTGTCTGCCTGGGATGACATGATAGACAAGCCTCGCTGTTTTGCCAGTGATGGGTTGCACCTGTCACCCCAAGGTTTTCAAATACTGGCCAGTGCTCTTGCTGTCCCCATAGTGCCTTTTTTAGGCAAGGCTCAAAGGACAAACCAACCACCGTAACCAGCACAGGTAACCAAAAATGAAGGGTAATGCTACTCAATGCCAGAAGTCTCAACCTCAAAATGCACACACTCGAGGCTCTCCTCAGCATGGAGAAAATCGATGTTTGTGCAGTGACGGAAACCTGGTTCAAGACTCAAGAGAGCACCCCAGCACTGCCAGGTTACAATTCATATCATACCTTCCGGCCTCAGTTACCGGATCACAGTACAAAGGGCAGAGGTGTATCCATATTCATCAAGGATACCCATATCTCCAGGTTAGAAGCACAGCATGATGCCCCAGAGATCATCCATGTGCAACTATCAGCAGGAAAAAACACATTTCAAGTCATAGCCAGTTATAGATCACCCACCATGTCCCAAGATGCTCATCCTGCATTCCTTGACACATTGGAAAATATAAAGGTCCTACCCAACATCATAATCTTGGGTGATTTCAACTACCCTGGTATAGACTGGGCGAACTACCAATGTTCCAACTCCTATGCTCAGCGATTCATAGAATTTATAAATTCAAATGCCCTTGAACAACTAGTATGTTCCCCCACTAGAGGGAACAACATATTGGATTTAATCATCACAAATATGGGCGCCCATTGTACCACACCCATTATCACCCCCTCCTTGGTCAGATCTGACCACAAACTGATAACCCTGGATATCCTCACTCCTCCACCTCCCCCAATCAAATAAATCATAGTCAAAAACCTTTCCAAAGCAAACTTCAAACTACTTGCATTCGAAATGGAAAGCTTCACTATTCCCTTGCAGAAGGATAATGATATCCAGGATGCGGAATCCTACACCAAGGCACTCTATATGCATCTTCAGGATTGCATGGACCGTGCTATCCCAAATAAAACCAAGACTCCTTCCTCAAGCAAGAAGAAACCAGTCTGGTGGACCCTGGCCATAAGCAAACTTTACAATAAAAGGAGGAGATTTATACAAAAAAAGGCCAAATCTCAAGTAGAAAAATCATCCCTGATCAGCATTAGTAAGAAATTGAGGGCCCTCATCAAGTCAACTAAAGCTAATTTTGAAAAGAAAGTTGCCAAGGATGCCAAGGTTAACCATAAGGCCTTCTATGGCTATGTCAAAAACCTAAATGGCAATACTCAGGTCTGTTCTGAGCTAGTACAAAATGGAACAAAATACACTGACCCTTCTGACATTGCCAACATCTTGGCTGACAGGTTCAGTGCAAATCTCCCCACCCCACCACCACCTACAGGGCCTATTACCATTCTAAGGGATTGTGTAAGTCCAATTATTACTGATACGTTGGTTAACAGGGCTCTATCTAAAGCTAAAAACACTGCCTCCATGGGACCATATGGTGTCCCAGGCTGTGTCATACACGAGCTCCAAAAGGAATTAACCCCGCATCTTAATACCCTGTTCAGTCTCAGCCTCTCCACAGGATATGTGCCGATAGAATGGCGCATGGCAATGGTGGTTCCACTATACAAGGGTGGGGCCACAACTGACCCTGGGAACTACCGACCAATAAGCCTGACCAGTCTGATCTGTAAGGCTATGGAGCAAATCATTATGGAACTCATAAATGGAGAGATTGGGAACCTCCAGTCACTGGACCCCACACAGTTCGGCTTCGTCAAGGGCAGATCATGCCTCCTGAACCTGGTGGATTTCTTTGAGACAGTTACTCGGCTATAGATAAGGGAAAGGAGGTGCACACGGCTTACCTTGACCTTGCTAAAGCATTTGACACCATTCCCCATTCAGGTATTATTGAGAGAGTATGCTTTATTGTGTGAAATGATTGATATTTTTGCTTCATTTAGCTTTTAAACTGTTATTAACTACAAGTTATTTGTACATTGCTTTAGCTTTTGATGCAAACGCTGACACTATCTGAGCGCTGTACACGTGGCTTGTAATAGATGTACCTAGACACTACTGTTATAAATTCACATTGTTTTTTTGCTTCATTTAGCTTTTAGAATGTTATTAACTGCAATTTATTCGTACATTGCTTTAGCTTTTGATGCAAACGCTGACACTTTCTGAGCGCTGTACACGTGACTTGTAGTGGATGTACCTAGACGCTACTATTATAAATTCATATAGTTTTTTTGCTTTTACTTGTATATTGCTGTAGCTTTTGATGCAAACGCAGATACTAACTAAGTGTTGTGCTTTGTGACTTGTAATGAATGTACCTTGAGGTAACGTTTATAAATTTACATCATTTTTCTGCTGATGTACTATTGCTCTTGCTGCAAACACAGACATTTATAGAGCGTTGCATATGTGTAGGCTGTTTACAGATGTTGTCTGCTCGTAAGAATTGTTTTTTAGTAATTATTAACCAGTAATGACCTCCTTTCCTAACTGCTACATTTTCAGACCATTACTAAACAAGGTTCAGCAGAATACTGTCATTTTCCTAGGTTCGACAACTTTTTAGAGTTTTGTAGAAACTCTCCAAAAGCATACTGCCCTCTACTTAAGTAGCCTCATTAACATTGACTACTGAGAACTGGTAAAATTACCTGAGACGTCAAAAAGACGCACTTTGGTACTGAATCACGGTAGTTACGGGCACTAAAAGGAGTCATAGAATTCTGATAATGCTACAAAGTATTACTATTTATGGTGGTTATATATCCAGCTGTGTCTGTGATACATTTTGCTTACTAAGTTATTACTGCTCTGAATTATTTATAGCTGCTGGTACTACATAGAGTTATACATGTTTGATAGAGCTACAACGTATTGTTGTTGACTGTGATTACACAAGCATCTGTGTCTGCATAACATCTTTACCTGCTGTCTAACTTAATAATGTATGCCTTACTTCCTTTCTCTCTCTTTCTTACCAGCACTGTGTTCCAGCTTGTCTCTGCACCAAACACCTGAATATCCCCAGCCAGAAGCTTTGGAACATTAGGGCAAACTAAGGACATTACCTTACAACTATCAAAGAAACCTTTCCTTTGGAAAGGCATTGAAAGTATGTATTGATGCTAAAACTGATAAACTCAAAACAAAATACATGTTAAAACATTAGTAGGTTCTCAGGTAGGCTAGCTAGCAGCCAACCCCCCCCAGTCCTTCTCTTCTTTCTTGTATATTATCCATACCTCCTTTAGTTATCCCCTTCACCCAAACTACTTCATCCTCACTCCCCTTTAGACCCTCAAATCTAGCAGGATACATCTCCACTGCCACACACTGACTGACCACTAGGTGGCGTCTCAGTACTTAGCTTTCTCATTAATTAACTTTCTATACTGTATTTTCCACCCTATTTCTGTATCCTTACCCCCATAACTCTGTTCCCAGTTTCCCCGGATTCACTTATATATTAACTCTCCTTGTCCTAAGGCATCCTTATCATTGTCTTCTCCTCTACCTTCCTGACTTTCTTGCTTTTAGCCTCTGAATATTGTCTACATTCTGCTACCTTTAGACTTACCTGCTGAGTCTCCCACTTCACTGATTGTCTTCCTCTATATTCTGCTCTCTTGTCTATACCCGCTCCGTTAAGCCTTGGGCTCACTCCGCTCCCCTACCCTACCCCCAAATCTCACCCACCCCTAGTGCTCCTACTTATATCCCTCCAGAAACCACACCCTTTCCTTACTCACACCAATCAAACAATTATCATGTATAACACTCCCACCCCTATCATACACATCTCACTTACCAATTACCCAACTCTCCTCCTCCTCTAACTCATATATACTTATTATTATCTCTCAGTCTCTCTCAAATTCCCACTTCCTCAACAATGCACACTACAGTGAACCCTTCTCTAATTCAAATACTGATTATCATTTCACTTATAACTCCTCTAGCAACTACCTATATCTTAACATCCTATTAATTACCTTTGCACTCTACCCTTAACTTTCCTTCCATACACACCTCTACACCTATGACACCTTTTTCTGCAACCTTCCTAAATCTCATTTAAAAGCCCAACTACCTACTAGCCAAATACCACAGACTATCCCACATTAAATTCCATAACCAAAAAACAAGAAAATTATTTGACTACTTTTGGAAATCTCTACAACCTAAGCACTCAACACTCCTCCACTCACTATTGGATGGTGATATTCATCCAAACCCTGGCCCACACTATACCCAGACCATAGGAAACTACAACAATAACACAACTAGGCCTGCTCTACCTAACAAATCTACCAATTCGCTCACTATAGCCCATATCAACATACGTAGTATTTGCAACAGAATTTCTCAAGTCCATGCCCTGCTAGATGCCAACCAATTTGGCATACTCTGTCTATCAGAAACATGGCTAAAACCTAGCATTAAAAACAATGAAATCTCTCCACCTGGGTATGACATTATTAGACTTTACTGCTCAATATAAAAGGGGGGAGGTGTAGCAATTCTCTATAAAACCCAGCTACAAATCAGTACTATAAATCTGAACCTTCCCATAGTCAATAGTGCTGAAATAATTTGCTCTAACTTCAAGTCAACAAAAGAAAAGCCATATACATAATTTTTATGTATCTTCCCCCAGGAAATAACATTTATGCTCTTGAAAATATCCTCAGTTGGCTCTCCACTAATCTCCCACAAGAAACATATATCTTAGGTGACTTAAATATTAATTGGAATTCTTGTAACAACTTAAACCCCACCTCCCACATAAACCTACATGGCTTCTCACAACTAATTACCTGCCCTACCAGAACTAATAAAAACAATAACAAGGATACCACTTTAGACTGGATACTTACTAACACCCCCCAACAAACCTATAAAACTGGCACCCTTCCAGACGATCTAAGTGACCACTCTTTAACATATATTATTAGGCATAAAACCAATCTAATCCTTCAAAACACAGTCAGAACATTACGTTCTAAAAAGCAATTTAACTCAGAATCCTTTCTGACAGAACTGAAACAATGTAACTGGTCTCCTGTAAAATTTCTTCCTCTCAATGATGCAGTACAGTACTTCAATTCCAGATTTTTTGCTATTCTTGACCAGCCCGCACCAATACGTACTATCAGGACCAAAGCCAAACCTGCCCCCTGGCTGACTAACAATACTATACAAAAAAATCACTATCAGAAGCAAATCCTGGGCAAAATGGCGTAACACTAAGAATCTAGCTGACCATCAAATCTTTAGAGAATGTAGAAATAGTACAAAAAAAGCCATCCTGATAGACAAAAAGAACTACTACCTTCATCTACAACAAGCATCCAAAAAGGAACCTAAAACATTCTGGACCAGCATTAATAATCTTCTATCCCCAGGGCAATCTACAACACCTGACCCACAAGACTCTAACCCAGAAAATCCTACACAAACAGCTAATGCTTTCAACTCTTTCTTCACAAACAATATTCAAACTCTTGCTAGCCACCTATCTCCAGATACCTCTAAGCTACTTCCATCTTTTGCTAATCCACCCCCCCATTTCATCTACTACCTATTCCTACTTCCTTTATCTCATCCTTACTCCAAAAACTTAAACCTACCACCCCCCAAGAGACAATCTTCCTGCTGAATTCCTGCAAATAGGAGCAAAAGCCATTGCTTATCCCATTTCTATTTTGATAAATAGATCTATTAATGAAGGAACTATCCCTTCAATCTGGAAGATATCTCACATCATCCCACTACACAAAGGGGGAAACTCTAGGGACTTCTCTAACTATCGTCCTATAGCACTATTATCCCCCATTGCTAAAATTTTGGAAAAATGTATCCATAAACAACTGCTAAACCACCTTCTACAAAACAACCTACTAGCCAATTGTCAGCATGGTTTTAGACCTTCCCACAGTACCACCACTGCACTGCTCTCATTTACAAACTCCATCAACTTTAATCATAGCGAAAATAGTCTTTCATCTGCACTCTTCATCGACTTATCTAAAGCCTTTGACATGGTGAACCACCAACTACTTCTGCACATACTGACTTCTCTTTCACTTGATACTCTTGCCATAACTTGGTTTAAATCTTACCTTGAAAACCGACAGCAGGCAGTACTTTGAAAAAAATTACTATCTGATCATCTTCCCATCTCTCTTGGGGTGCCACAAGGCTCCATCTTAGGCCCACTTCTTTTTTCCATCTTTATCAACGATCTGCAATTAGCTATCCCAAATACTATCTGTATTCAATATGCAGATGATTCTACCATTATCTGTACATCTACCTCTCAAACAGAACTCCAGTCTCTTACCCAAAAAGCCTTTAACACTGTAGAACAATGGTTCTCACATTGCTGCCTACTACTTAACCCCAAGAAAACTAAACTGCTTCTCTTCACACCTACCCGAAGGCACATCGCCTTACACTTCACTATCACATCCAATGACAGTACTATAATTTCTCCTGATGCTACCACAAAATTACTAGGAATAACAATAGACAGCAATCTAAACTTTGACACTCATATCAACACTACTATAAAATCAATGAACAAAAAAATAGGAACCCTCTACAGAATCAAACCCTTTCATACTCCACTTGCAAGAACTACGTTAGCCAGAACTCACCTTATCTCTACTTTACTCTATGCTTCCCCTATATACACCAATCTATCAAAGAAAAACCTCAACAAGCTAGTAATATCTTACAATAATATTGCTAGATTTGTTACAGGAGCCCCTTTTAGAACACATCACTGCCTGAACCTAAAACAACTAAGCTGGTTAGAACTTCCTAATCAGCTCAAACTTCAACAACTCATAATAGCCCACAAAACCCTGCACCAACCCTCCAAAACTCCAATACTCTCTTGCCACATCAGACCTTACTATAATCAGAAACAGCTACGCTCTTCAAGCAAACTATTAATCAAAACCACTATATCTAAAAACTCTGCAGGTGACTGCCTGTTCTCAAACTCTGTTGGAAAAATATGGAATAAATTACCCTCAGATATCTCATCTCTGACTTCTCTCCCACTTTATAAAAGGAATCTAAAACTGCATCTCAATACAAAATGGCTATGCCCCTGTAGTAACCCAGACTAATACTATTTCTTTTCTTGTCTTCTGACTCAACACACACTGCCTGTTCTCCAACTTTGGTGGAAAATATGCTATAATCAACCCGCAGATATCTGATCCCAGATCTCTTTCCCACTTTTTAGACCCATCTACACAGTACTTCTTTAAAAAGTCTATGTCCTAATAACTCTACAGGTGACTGCCTATTCTCAAACTCTGTTGGAAACATAACAAGACTTACTCTGTTCTCCTTTTTCTTTACTTTCCTTCTTCCCTATTTTTTTCTCTCTCTACACTCCTTTCAGCTGTTCTTTACCTCTCATTACACTTCAGCATTCCTCTTATAAAATTTATGTATTCATTTTTTGTATTGTAATGTTCTTTGTGAAGCACCTTACATAGGTTGTAGTTTATGTATTTTTTGGTTCTCAGATTGTAATATGCAATCTCCTGATTTAAAAAAAAAAAATTCATTTACTAGTTGTTTACTGTTAGTTTTATACTTGTTATTACTTCTTTTGTAACACCTTCTGAAACCATGTAATACTCATTGGAGCTTTTCTCCCTGGGCCTCTACTGAAAATGGACATATATCCAGATAGACTAGCCCGGTCAACAAATGTAAAATAAAAAATAAATAAAATAAATAAATAAGCTCACCAGCCTGGTCTTAAACCCTTACGTCACAAGATGGATCACAAACTGGCTCTCAGACAGATCCCATAAAGTAAGAGTAGTGGGATCTATGTCTGAATCCAGACCAGTAACGAGTGGTGTGCCTCAGGACTCTGTCCTGGGGCTCCTCCTGTTTGGCATATACTTCTCAGAAGTACAGGCAAGCACGGAAGGGCTGTGGCTGACTAAGTTTGTGGATGACTGCAAACTGGGTGCTATAATAGTCTCCGGCCGACATGGAGATCCTCCAGAAGGGCCTAAATGAGACTGATGCATGGTGTCAAAGCCATGGTCTCAAGCTAAATGCAAAAAATGCATAGTAATCCCCTTTGGAAAAAACTGATTACCCACAAACTGCAACATAGGAGATAATCCCCTGAAATCTGAAGAAGAAATAAGGTATCTAGGGACACAAGTAGATAGTCAGCTTTCCTTTGATAACCATGTTGCCAAAGTGGTTAAAAAATCCTTCTATGTGACCCATCTGATCATGAAAGGGCTCGCATCAAGATATAAGGATGTAATGATGTCCCTCCACTCTTCCCTCATCAGACCCATTATTGAGTACAATGCACCAATTGGAATGTACCTGGCTAGACATCTCCAGCAGCTGGAGAGACCACAAAGGTACCTAACCAAGAGGATTACTGGCCTCAAACAGTTGCCCTATGCAGCACAATTGAAAAAGCTAAGACTGTTCTCTGTTGCATACCACTTTCTCAGAGGCGATCTCTGTCTAATGTACAGAGCCATGTCCAACCCAGAATTGTTGAACATGCTCCATCTTAGCAAAACCAAATCTACTCGAGCAACACGCTCTAGGGATATAAACTTCAACACAACAATGGATAG
Organism: Protopterus annectens; assembly: GCF_019279795.1. Lineage (NCBI taxonomy): Eukaryota > Metazoa > Chordata > Ceratodontiformes > Protopteridae > Protopterus > Protopterus annectens. Next base: position 750,978,997 of record NC_056745.1, read on the forward strand.
AACATGCTGGAGGGAAAGATTCCCTTCACAGAGACTTCCCTTACTGTGGAACAGGGTCCCAATCTATATAAGACAGAGCCCCTCACTATCACTCTTCAAGAGGAACCTTGATGAGTGGATGGGTAACAGAAAGTTCACACCGGGGATCACACCAACAGCACTACTAGATAGGGGCCTAGGGTACTAGCTGCTAGTACAAGGGTCTAGTAAACAACTAAAGGGGCGGTGAATACCGCACAACGTGGCTGGGCTAACATATGGCACAGTACCAACCTATGAATCTATGAACCTATATATACATTTTTAGATGTGATTTTCAGTGTTATTGGAAGAAAGGATAGATTTTAGACAGGCAACCTCTAGCCAGCCTTAGAGACCTAGTCAGCAATAAATTCAAAGTCTGTTGACATAATACTTCACAGATTATCTCAAACCATGTAGTGTTTAATGTGATTTCTTATGCAACTGCTTTGCAAAAGAATATTTATTTTGATTTGTATCTTTTATCTCTGATTTTTACTGTTTTCTGGTAGGAAAAAATAGATTGTAGACAGGAAGATTTATTTTGATTTACATTTTATTTTTACCCTTATCTTTACTGTAATAATGTGACTGAAAGCAAATTGGACAACCCGCATTTTAATGTGACTGGTACTGGTAGTATGTCAGAGTGACAGTGACAACTTTACAAATGACTTCCCCTTGTAAAGGGTCATCATAGTATATTTATTTTAACATTTAGTTGCATGATGTTTGTGTGATTTCTTCTTCCAATTCAATTTAAATTACTAATTGCTTTAATTTCATTGATCACTGGTTTGGATTTTTTTCTTTATTTCTTTTAATTGTTTCTAGCGGAGAATGGATTACCTGGGTATGCCATTAGTGATTTGTTAAAGCTCAAGTATAATTATACATACGTATATATATATATATATATATATATATATATATATATATATATATATATATATAAAATGGGTTCAGTATTTGAGTTTCAGTGGAATGAATTTTCATTTGCCAGGAGCAAAATTTCAGGATGTGAGAAGGGCATTAGAATGTCTTAATAGTAGGAAGTACAGAACTGTTTTATTCATGTTTATACAAATGATCTCACTTCAAGGGCTTGCTGACTGTTAAGAGAACTTACAGTCCTCTTAAATATCACAGCTTGCCCAGGTATTAGGACATATTTTTCACAAATCACATATCAAAGTGTGAGTCAGGTCTGTGGGAATGGAAAGATTGTTTGGGTAAATACCTATGTAAAAGGGGGCCAATATTAAAAAGTGGAAATGTAATTTTATGCAGCAGATATTATACAATATCTGACAAACACAAGGCAGGATTTTCTCCAGGTTAGAAATGTAACAGTCCACAGCTAGCAGCTCTCAGTATATCTGTGCTGGTTGCTAATGCTAGGTGCATTAGTCACATTTTTTATTGGAAAATTTGCTGCAGTCCCACAAAATTTATGTTCTCATGTTTGTGAAGCATCGTTAAAGAACAATGACTGGAAACCAGTTCAGCCAGAGTATAAAAGTTTTTACAGTGAAAGACATTCAAACTATAAATCAGGTGGAGGTATTAAGACAGGGATTGTTATGACACCTATGATTACTCTTGTTACTTTTATTAATGCCTTTTGGCAAAGTGTAAATGGAACACATTTAGAAAAGAAAGTGTCTACTGTAAGTAACACCAGTAATGAAGATTTTGTAACTGGGAAACTGAAGACAACCCTTGAATAGGTTCATAAGTTCATAAGTTCATAGGTAGGTCCTCAGCTATTGGCTCTAAGGCCTATATAAGTCTAGCCAAAAGGTACCCTGGCTTTCAACACCCAAGAAAATTGTTTTCCTGTGCCACTGTTGAGCAGAGTCACAGAAGTGATCCCTGGGGTAAATTTCCTATCTCCCATCCAATCATCAAGATTTTTCTTGAAGAGTGCTAATGAGGAGCTTTGTTTGATATAGATAGGTAGTTTGTTCCAGAGTATGGGAAGTCTCTGGGACAGGAATCTATCCCTCCAGCATGTTCTGTTTATTGTGGTGACAAGGTTTAGGTCCCTAGAGCGTGTAGCTCATAGGGATTGGGATTTCTTTAAGTGGAGCATGTTCAAAAAGCTCTGGCTTTGACATAGCTTTGTGTGTTAGGCAGAGATCGCCTCTGAGTAGGCAATATGTGACGGAATAAAGCTGCAATTTTTTGAGACGGTCTGCACAGGGTATCTGTTTGAGGCTGGCAATCCTCTTTGTGACCTTTCCAGTTGTTGTAGATGTCTTGTGAGGGACATACCAAAAGGGGCATTGTACTCTATAATGGGTCTAATGAGTGATGAGTAGAGGGGAACAATGACCTCTTTTTTCCTAGATGAGAAACCTTTTGTGATGAGGTGTGCCATGCAGAAGGATTTCCTGACTACTGTGGCGATGTGATTATCAAAGGAGAGACTACTGTCCACCTGTGTCCCAAGGTCTCTTATCACACTTTCAGTGTTAATTAGACTACCACCTATGTGGTAGTTCATGGGTACAGTTTTTTTACCTAAAGGGATGACAGTGCACTTTTTGGCATTGAGCTTTAGGCCATGGCTTTGACACCAGGCATCTGTCTCAGCGAGGCCCTTTTAAAGGATGTCCACATCTTTTGGAGTTTTGATTACGGCTCCTAGTTTGCAGTCATCTGTGAACTTCATTAGCCAAAGACCTTCTGTGTTAGCCTGTACTTTAGAGAAGTAGATACCAAACAGGAGAAGACCCAGGACTGAACCCTGTGGTACTCCACTTGTCATTGATCTGAAGTTGGATTTGGAGTCTGCTACTTTCACAGTGTGGGTTCTGTCAGTGAGCCAGTTGGCAACCCATCTTGTGACATAGGGATTTATGCCTAGTTTTGTGAGTTTATCTATAATTCCAGAGTGGGGGGTGGTGTTGAAAGCCTTGGTGAGATCTAGATAGGCTGTGTGAACCACCTTACCCTCATCTATGGCTTTGGTGACTGCTTCAAAGAAGTCTTTCAGGTTTAGGAAACATGATCTGCTTTTTACAAACCCAAACTGGGTGAGGTCCTGAGTTTGGAGATTAGCTATGTCATTGTTTATAAGTTCCATGATGATATGTTCCATAGCCTTGCAGACCAGGCTTGTCAGGCTAATGAGGCCGTAGTTTCCAGGGTCCGTGATGGCTCCCCCTTTGTGGAGTGGGATAACAGTCACTGTGCACCATTCAGTGGGCACATAGCCTGAGGTGAGGCTATGATTGAACATGGTACTTAGTTGAGGTGCCAGTTTGTTCGTAGTTCATGTAGAACACAGCCTGGGATGTTGTCAGGTCCCATGGATGCTGTGTTCTTGGCTTTGGAGAGTGTGTTTTTTACTTGTGCAGCCATGATTACAGGAACATTACATTCTTCTGGTATAGAGATGGGCCCTTTAGGGGATGAGAGAGGGGTAAAGTTAGCACTGAACCTATCTGCCAGGATGTTGGCAATATCAGTTGGTTCTGTATATTTAGTGCCATTGTGCTGTAACTCAGAACAGATCTGACTGTTGCCATTGAGATTCTTGACATAGCTATAGAATGCTTTGTGGTTGTCTTTAGGGTCAGTGGTGATTTTGTTTTCGTAACTAGCTTTGGAGGGTTTTATGAGGGATCTCACCTTCTTACTGAGGCTGACCAGGGAGTTTCACCAAACATTGGATTTTACTCTTTTTTGCAACAGTTTCTTTCTTCTGTTGTAGAGTTTGTTTATGGCAGAGGACTACCAGATCGGCTTCCTTTTTTTAGAGGATAGCATCTTGGTTCTGTTAGGGATTGCATGATCCATGCACTCGTGTAAGTGCTTATAAAGTGCATTTGTGTAGGATTCAGCAGTCATACCTCTATTGACCATCAGCATGGGTGTCGTGAAGTTTGCCACTTCCATCTTAAGAAGCATGAAGTTGGCTTTGGAGGATTTTTTTACTGTGGTTTCCCTAATGTGTGGTGGGGGAGGGATGTGGATGTCTAGGGTGATTAGCTTGTGGTCGGATCTGACCAACGAGGAATTGACCTCTGGTGTGGAGCACCGGTTGCCCATGTTGGTAATAACCAGGTCTAGGATATTGCTGCCCCTGGTGGGGGAGTGGATAAGTTGATCCAAGGCATTGGAATTTATGAATTCCAGAATACATTGAGCACAAGAGTTGGTACATGAGTAGTTTTTCCAGTTAATGGTAGGGTAGTTGAAATTGCCCATTATTAGGGTGTTAGGTTGTACCCTAATATTTTCCAGTGTATCAAGAAATGAGGAGTGGAAATCCTGGGGCATGGTGGGGTATCTGTAGCAAGCTATAATTTGGATTGTGGTCTTGCCCAGAGTTAGTTGCACTTGGATAATCTCAGATGCATTATGCTGAGCAACTAGCCTGGAGGTGTGGATATCCTTAATGAATATGGACACGCCTCCACCTTTAGTGTTTCGGTCCAGGTTAGGTGGCCGAAAGGTGTACTATGAATTATAGCCTGGTAATGCAGGGGTACTCTCTGGAGCCTTGAACCAGGTCTCTGTCACTGCACAGATGTCGATGTTCTCCATTTTAAGGAGTGCCTCGAGTGAGTACATTTTGAGGTTTAGACTTCTAGCATTGAGTAGCAATACCCTCAGATTCTTCTTGCTTGTACCCGTTACGGTGGTAAATTTGTCATTTGAACCTTGCCTAAAAAGGTACTATAGGGGTGGCTAGAGCCTTAGCCAGTATCCAGAATCCCAGGAGCGACAGGTGCAGGCAATCTCTGGCAAAGCATCATGGTTTGTCGATCATGTCATCCCAGGCAGACAGATACTGGATCCCCTTAGAATGACACCAGAATCTTAGCCAATTGTTGAAGTCAATCATTTTGTCCTTGTACTGTGGTATCATTCTGGGTGATGGCAGGATGCTATTCAGGGCTAGGGTCATATCTGCCTGGGCTACAAGATTGGACAGCTCCTCCATGTCCCTTTTCATGTAGTTCAGGGAGGTACTTCTCAGGTCATAGTTAAAAACTGTTGCCTAGAGGAATTCATAACAATTTTTTGCAACACTGAAGGAAAACAAATAGTGGATGGGGATTTACATTTTTAAATTTATTAGAAACTATCTAGAATTGTATTGATTTGACAATATTAGTAAGGAAATTATTTACAAAGTATGTACTGAAAGAAAAGTTGTTGCAGATTGTAAAAAAATACTAGAGAACAGAACAGAACATACTGGACATTGTTTGACAGTTACTTCACATCACATTTTGCCATTGTTAAAGATTAGTATTCATGGGGTTATAAAGGTTAAATTACTGCTAGATAATTCTGCCAAATTGAAATTTAAACCAATGCAGAGAAGCTTAATAACAGGCTATATAGAAGCAAAAGCAGCTGCTATAATAAATTAATTTGAGTAATATATTGAGTGGAAAAACAGCAGGAGTGTAGCAAGGTTTGAAAGGGAAATTGTCTGAATGCAATATATAAATAAATAAAATGTTTAACATCAGGATATAGGCAAATAAGGTCAAGAAGATGTATTTCCATAAGAATAATTTATTTAACTGAGAGATAAAAATATATGAAATAGAAATGAAATTGAACTTTAATTTTGAAAAAAAATACTCAATGGACAAATTAAATATAGAATGAAATATGATCAAGAAAAATTTGAAGAACATTTATATAAAGATATTGAACATAATAGGAAAAATATAGATACATAAGACATAGTAGGAATAATGACATACAAACTGACAAACTGTGTCTAGATTCTAACATTTATTTTCAAACATAACAAATTGCAGCTATATTTACAAAATCTTATTCAAAACAGTTTGGGTCCACAAACGGGGTGATAAATTGCCCTAGTAACATCCAGGTAAATTCAGATTCTTAAATTAAATTAGATTACATTGAGAAAGAACTATACAAACTTGACCCAAACAAAACAAAGGAAGAAGACAGCATAAGTAATAATGACCTAAGGATGCTTCAACATGAATGTACAGTATCATTATAGTTGTTATTCATTAGGTCATTTAAGTATGTGAAGATTCCACAAATTTGAAGACAAGCACATATTTAATGGAAAGGGGAGTAGGACAAACCCAGAGTCATATAGACCCATGAGTTTGCTTTCTGTTGTGGAAAAATAATAGGGAGGATTATTTTGGATAAAGTGCTGTCAGAATTGGAAAGTTTACACTTGAAGCCATTTATCATCATGCATATGTTGAAAATATATCTATAACCACATTTAACATAATATTCCATAATAATATTATAATACAATAATATAGCAACAGCTATAAATGAAAAAGTGTGCTTTTATGTAATTTATAAAGACTTAACATTAGGGTATGCACACAAAACACTAATCAATAAATTACAACTAAATGCTGATGAAATCTTGATAAGATAGATGCCTGCATGTTTTACAAAAAAGACATGTGAAGCATCATACGCCAATTGGAAAGGTAAACCTCTGGCTTAGAGTTAGGTTGCCCCACATAACTCTGTCCTAGGACTGAAGTTGTTTGGGTGTTATCTCTCAGATCTATCCTTCTCATCCATATGCAGATGACTTGAAAATGAATAAATTGATTACATTTGTTATAGAATGGGCATGTTTGGAAATGAAGTTGACTAAACTGACCATTTTGCAAAGGAAAATAATATGCTGATAAATACATCAAAAACTAAGCATATAAGTTTTGGGAGACATAGATCTGAATGATGAATGGGTGGCCACGGTGGTGCAGCGGTTAGCGTTGCCACCTCACAGCAAGAGGTTCACCGGTTCGATCCTCAGCTGGGGTGCCTTCTGTGCAGAGTCTGCTTGTCCTCACTGTGGTCATGTGGGTTTCCTCCGGTTGCTCCGGTTTCTTCCCACATCCCAAAGACATGCTATAGGTGGATTGGACACACTAAATTGGCCCTAGGTGTGAATGGGTGCATGTGTGTGCCTTCTGTGGAAGGTTGGGTGCCGGGCTGGCAACACGACACTGTAAAACTCCACTGCCAATCATGTGCAGACAGTGATCCGCTGTAGCGACTCCTAACCGGGAAAAGCCAAAATAAGAAGAAGATCTGAATGATGAATATATAATACAGCATACAGTGAATGAAACTGTAGATTCATTTAAGGACCTGTGTATATGGGTAGAATCAGCTTTGAGTTTTCTAATCATATCACCTACTTGTGTAAGGACAGGTATAAAGTCATTCTTTGTAAGTTACATTAGACCCAAGCTATAATATGGAATAACAGTATGGAAACTTTATAAGAAAAAAAGAGTGAGTAAACTGGAAACAGTACAGCAGAAATACCACAGGCATGCATGGATGTGGAAATTTAAGTTATTATTGAAATATTAAAATATCTGAAAATGTACAAAGTGTCATGTAGATAATTAAAATGAGTCCTTATTCATGTATATAGGGAAGTTAGAGACAACTACCTCTGGGAATATTTCGGATTGTAAAAGAGTAGTGAAGAATCATCAGACAATCTAAATAGGAGATCTGTCATTGTTAGAAGTTTACAGAAGAAGGAACAGATCAACAAAAATATTAAGAAAGATAGATGTGATAAAAGCAATGTGCAGTATTAGAACAGACCAGGATCTATTATGCACTATTGGAGATAAACTAAAAATTTCAAAACAGGTAGAAAGACTTAGAAGATACGAAAATAAATATAAGGCAAAGGCACAAAATAAGCAATTTACTGATGACCCAAAAAGTTTTATAGAGAATTGGGAAATAAGGTAAAAGGAATTGAAAGACTGCCAAAAAAGAAGTAGATGCATTTTGGAGAAGTTATCTATGAAGATCCTGTGGAACATAATAAAGATGCTAAATGGATAGAAGAAGTTAAAGAAAGAATAAGACGTTTAAAGGTACAGGACAAGAAATGGGATAAAATATCAGCCAGAGAACTTGAAATAAACTTGAGAAAAGCCTCTAACTGGAAAACCCCAGGCCCAGATGCAGTACCTAACGTTTGGCTTAAAGTATTAACTTCTTTGCATGAGGATCTAGCCATGAGTAAGAACTATTTATATGCACACCCCGAACACACACCACACTGGTTAACAACAGGGAAACAATGCTCTTACTTAAGAATGAACCTGCAAACTACCCTAAAAATGATAAATCAATAACTTGTCTTCCAATGATGTATAAACTATACATGGGAATTGATGCTGACAGAGTTATAGTAATTTAGAAGAAAACTCAATTATGACAGTAGAACAAAAAGGCAATAAAAGAAAGTCATATGGAACAAAGGATCACTTGTTGTTAAATAAAGTTATAGTGGAGAACTGTAAGAAGGGGAAAAATCGATGTACGGCATGGATTGACTACAAAAAAACATTTGATAGTATCCCACATTCATGGATAAAAGAGTGCTTAAAAATGTATAAGATACACTCTACACTGATTGATTACATAACAGTAACCATGAAACAGTGGCAGACCACTTTGCAATTAAGCCATGATAAAAGACAGATTATTATCCCAGGGATAAAAATCCAAAGGGGGATATTTCAGGGTGACTTTCTGTCACCATTGCTATTCTGCCTTGCCATTAATCCATTAAGCTGTTTACTTAACAGCTTAGGCCATTGCTACAATTTCGCTTCTAGAAAATAACAAAGTCTAATGATTTCTCATCTTCTCTTTGCCGATGATTTAAAACTGTATAGCTCATCAGATGAGGAACTGAAAGCACAGCTGCAGGTTGTCAAAACTTTTTCAGATGATATTGGAATGTCATTTGGTCTTGATAAATGTAGAAAAGCAACCTTTAAAAAAGGAAAACTGCAGCACCAGGAAAACATCAGTTTGGGACAAGAATGTGATATAAAAGAATTTGAGCAAGAGGGAGTGTATAAATACTTCGGAACTGATGAAGGATCAGCAATGAAACATGATCAAATGCAAATAAAGCTCAGTAAGGAATACTTTAGAAGACTTAAATTAATCCTGAAAACAGCATTGACATCTAGGAACAAGATCCATGCCATAAATCAGTTTGCTCTTCCTGTCCTAACTTATAGTTTTGGAGTGATTGACTGGCCCTAAAAACTGTTGGATAGACTGGATATTAAAACAAGAAGGATGCTTCATGCTTACCAAATGATTTATAAAAATTAGTATATACCAAGATTATATATTTCCCCTTCTGAAGGAGAGATGGGCCTCCTTGAAATTGATTACATGTATAGATCTGCAATCATGGGACTCCAAACATACCTACTGACCTCAAAAGATCCAAATGTAGTGAAAGTTTTGAAACATGAGGAGAATAAATCTAAGATGACATCTCTGCTTAATTTAGCAGAAGCATATCGACGTCAAGCAAGAATGGAAATCAAACCAGAAGGGGATAAAAACCAGGCAGCAACTGAATGTGCTAAAAAACAAAAGAAAGAATATAAGGTGAAGAACCAAATTAGTTGGCAAGAAATGTGGAAAACACATAAATATAGTTGCAAGTATAGAAAACATCTGGAAGAGCCTCATGCTGATCAAGAACAAATGCAGGAATGGTTAAGGAGAGGTGAATTCCCATCAAGAAATGAAAGGTTAATATTGGCAGCCCGAGACAGTGGGCTACGTACACGCTAGTTTACAAAGGCCATTGAACATGTGGGAGAAATAGACATATGTAGGTTTTGTAAAACCGAATTGGAAACAATCACACACCTTGTTGCTGGTTGTGATGCACTAATGGCAGAGGGACTGTATACTGAAAGGCATAATAAGGTGGCAAAACTGTTACACTGGAGATTGTGCAAACATTATGGTATTGAAGTGGCTAAAAAAGACTGGAAACATGAGCCACAAAGAGAGAAAATGATGAAGTTTATATAACAAGGAATCACCCAATACCAACAGTTCAAAAGACAGATGCTAGAAAACCAGATATAGTGGTCCAAGAAAAAAAGACGAAAGTAGTATTGCTCATTGAAATCACCACATCTAGTGACTACAGTGTCTTATGTACAGAGATACACAAAGTCGTATAATACCTTAATCTGCAGGCAGAAACAATAGCCATGTGGAAGAAAGATACCCAGACAGTTCCAATAGTAGAAGGAGCAACTGGTCTTATAAAAACGAATTTACAATCGTATTTAGATATGTTACCATTTCATGTAACTCCATACAAATTTCAGAAGGAGTCATTACTGGGCACATTGCGGGTGCTGCGAAGAGCACTTTTGGCTAACATCAAAGAGTGAAACAATACTAATTTCATGAACTTTAATCATACTTTAATTTAGGAATGGTCCATTCCCATCATGGTATTAGAAACCCAAAAGACTTGGAGGGATTAAAAACAGAAGAGATTAGGATGTCTCAACCTTGAAGAAGGAAGTAGTAGTCCACAAAAAACACAAAATCTGACAGGTCAATAAAGAGCCATAAAGAAGACAGCATGGATAAATGAGGATAAGAAATAAATGATTTATTGCTTCTGTTATGCAAGAAGCCAAACATTTCTGGACAGAAGATATACCAAAAGATTAAGAGAGAGAAATTAGAGAAAAGAAAAATACTTGTACAAGAAAAACTGTCAAAAGCTTCAAATGCAAATTTGTGTTTACTAATACAACAGATTTATAAAAACATTATAAAGACCAAGAAACCTTGGGCTGTTTGGAAAAATAAGTGACTAAGGAAGTGTGAAAATACAAAGAACAAAATTTAGAGATTTTTGAAAAGTATAAAAAAAGAAATATGGACATGGTAAAGAAAGAGATCTGATGAAGTGCATTATCTAAACAAAGAGAAAGCTAAATTAATCAATACAAAAATGCAGCTCCCCAGCTATTTGAAGAAAAATACAAGCAAAGGCACCCAGATATGCAAAATTGCATAATACAAAAAATAAGTCACTTGCCTGTCCTTAGTTATTAAAGATCAGGGTTTGACTCTGAGCACAGTCATTTAACAAGACAGTGCCCCTAACTGGGGCATTATAAACACATGCACACACACACACACACACACACACACACACACACACACACACACACACACACACACACACACACACACACACACACACACACACACACCACACTCACTTCTATTTGCTGGAAGGAATTGGGCACTGACCATAACAGATCCATGCTGCATATCAAGAGATCTTCTTTTTCTGTATTTCCCTATATTCCCACACAGGTTTAGATGATGGACGTTACCAGCTTAAAACTCCTACATGGGTTTAAATGATGTTAGGACATTGTAGTAATGAGGAGGTTTCTGTGGCTTATGGAAGTCATGAAGTCCTAATGGTTGCTGTGTTTATGGAAGGATCCTGTGGAGGTACCATTTTTTTTGTTTGAATAGTGAAGCTGGAGCCTCAGCAAACATAGCCCCTGCAGACAACATGGACCCTAGGCATTAGCCAAGGTCCCCTAGTGCTAGATCCAGCTCTGATGGCAAGTGTAGGTATTAGATATAATTGTAGCTACTGCTGTACTTGGTGAACTAAAATGTTGCATGCAGGTTCTTCCAGTTCAGATCTTTCGACTTCTTATCTCAAAAATTGTGAGCAAAACTAAAAATAATGGGGTGACAAACTCTCAAAATCAAGTACAACATTTTGAATATTACTCTAATTTACTTATAAGGTTAATAGAGCAACAGGTTTTGCAGTAGCATGTATTTTATGAACAATACGAAATTGAAATACAATATGAAATTGTAACGTCTATCCTTTGTTGACTGACGACATTCCTCAATGATTAAACAGAAATTCAATTTTTTTGAGGCAAATGATAAAAAAATATGAACCAAAATGAGAGACATTCTATATAAGTTTGAGAGATACATTCAAATCTCCTTTAAAGAGTGAGTCTAGTCAAAATAATTAGGGACTAAAAATAGATGCATGACTAAAATTATATACAGCTGGAAGTGTTTTGCAATATTGAGTATAAACCTAAATAGCACAGTAAGTTAAATAAATTAAATTATTTACAGAGGATTGGTACAAGATGTATCTTTTGTTTATTTCTCCCTCTCACTCATTTTTAGCAGAATCTAGGAAATTGTCTTGAGTAATCTATAATGCTTTGCAGAGGGACATAATTATTTGTTGCAGCCAGGCATTGGTCAAATTCCAAAAGAGGTGGGTCATATTTAGAAGGTCGCATTCACTTCTTTTATGATTTGCACAAGATTCATCAAGAGGATTCAGCAACATGGCCTAGGTATGAAGCTTACAGAATATCTAAGTAAGATAAATTATCCTCTGTCCAAGTGTAAGACAAAGAAGATAATTCAGAGAACATCTTTGGGGTGAGATTTAACTGTTGATTCAGTGGCACATTATCTGTGTGTCATGTTATATGATAAAAACTTTTGGGTGACCATTTAAATTTGCAGATAGCAACAAGTTACTCATCATGTTAACCTCTCTCATTATTTATTTTTTTTAATCTATGTTCATGTGCTACTTTATTGAGTCAAAGTACTGTTCTTTCTTTCCTTATATTAACAAGATAATTGAACTAGATTTTTTTCACTGCAACTCAAACCACATAAGTGAACACAGTTAGTGATACTATGCATATTATAAACATATAATAAATAAGGGAGTACAAATGACAGTGTACACACACACACACACACACACACACACACACATATATATATATATATATATATATATATATATATATATATATATATATATATATATATATATATATACATATAAGTGTAAGTGCTTATAAAGTGCATTTGTGTAGGATTCAGCAGCCATACCTCTATTGTCCGTCAGCATGGGTGTCGTGAAGTTTGCCACTTCCATCTTAAGAAGCATGAAGTTGGCTTTGGAGGATTTTTTTTACTGTGGTTTCCCTAATGTGTGGTGGGGGAGGGATGTGGATGTCTAGGGTGATTAGCTTGTGGTCGGATCTGACCAACGAGGAATTGACCTCTGGTGTGGAGCACCGGTTGCCCATGTTGGTAATAACCAGGTCTAGGATATTGCTGCCCCTGGTGGGCGTGTGGATAAGTTGATCCAAGGCATTGGAATTTATGAATTCCAGAAAACATTGAGCACAAGAGTTGGTACATGAGTAGTTTTTCCAGTTAATGGTAGGGTAGTTGAAATTGCCCATTATTAGGGTGTTAGGTTGTACCCTAATATTTTCCAGTGTATCAAGAAATGAGGAGTGGAAATCCTGGGGCATGGTGGGGGATCTGTAGCAAGCTATAATTTGGATTGTGGTCTTGCCCAGAGTTAGTTGCACTTGGATAATCTCAGATGCATTATGCTGAGCAACTAGCCTGGAGGTGTGGATATCCTTAATGAATATGGACACGCCTCCACCTTTAGTGTTTCGGTCCAGGTTAGGTGGCCGAAAGGTGTACTATGAATTATAGCCTGGTAATGCAGGGGTACTCTCTGGAGCCTTGAACCAGGTCTCTGTCACTGCACAGATGTCGATGTTCTCCATTTTAAGGAGTGCCTCGAGTGAGTACATTTTGAGGTTTAGACTTCTAGCATTGAGTAGCAATACCCTCAGATTCTTCTTGCTTGTACCCGTTACGGTGGTAAATTTGTCATTTGAACCTTGCCTAAAAAGGTACTATAGGGGTGGCTAGAGCCTTAGCCAGTATCCAGAATCCCAGGAGCGACAGGTGCAGGCAATCTCTGGCAAAGCATCATGGTTTGTCGATCATGTCATCCCAGGCAGACAGATACTGGATCCCCTTAGAATGACACCAGAATCTTAGCCAATTGTTGAAGTCAATCATTTTGTCCTTGTACTGTGGTATCATTCTGGGTGATGGCAGGATGCTATTCAGGGCTAGGGTCATATCTGCCTGGGCTACAAGATTGGACAGCTCCTCCATGTCCCTTTTCATGTAGTTCAGGGAGGTACTTCTCAGGTCATAGTTAAAAACTGTTGCCTAGAGGAATTCATAACAATTTTTGCAACACTGAAGGAAAACAAATAGTGGATGGGGATTTACATTTTTAAATTTATCAGAAACTATCTAGAATTGTATTGATTTGACAATATTAGTAAGGAAATTATTTACAAAGTATGTACTGAAAGAAAAGTTGTTGCAGATTGTAAAAAAATACTAGAGAACAGAACAGAACATACTGGACATTGTTTGACAGTTACTTCACATCACATTTTGCCATTGTTAAAGATTAGTATTCATGGGGTTATAAAGGTTAAATTACTGCTAGATAATTCTGCCAAATTGAAATTTAAACCAATGCAGAGAAGCTTAATAACAGGCTATATAGAAGCAAAAGCAGCTGCTATAATAAATTAATTTGAGTAATATATTGAGTGGAAAAACAGCAGGAGTGTAGCAAGGTTTGAAAGGGAAATTGTCTGAATGCAATATATAAATAAATAAAATGTTTAACATCAGGATATAGGCAAATAAGGTCAAGAAGATGTATTTCCATAAGAATAATTTATTTAACTGAGAGATAAAAATATATGAAATAGAAATGAAATTGAACTTTAATTTTGAAAAAAAATACTCAATGGACAAATTAAATATAGAATGAAATATGATCAAGAAAAATTTGAAGAACATTTATATAAAGATATTGAACATAATAGGAAAAATATAGATACATAAGACATAGTAGGAATAATGACATACAAACTGACAAACTGTGTCTAGATTCTAACATTTATTTTCAAACATAACAAATTGCAGCTATATTTACAAAATCTTATTCAAAACAGTTTGGGTCCACAAACGGGGTGATAAATTGCCCTAGTAACATCCAGGTAAATTCAGATTCTTAAATTAAATTAGATTACATTGAGAAAGAACTATACAAACTTGACCCAAACAAAACAAAGGAAGAAGACAGCATAAGTAATAATGACCTAAGGATGCTTCAACATGAATGTACAGTATCATTATAGTTGTTATTCATTAGGTCATTTAAGTATGTGAAGATTCCACAAATTTGAAGACAAGCACATATTTAATGGAAAGGGGAGTAGGACAAACCCAGAGTCATATAGACCCATGAGTTTGCTTTCTGTTGTGGAAAAATAATAGGGAGGATTATTTTGGATAAAGTGCTGTCAGAATTGGAAAGTTTACACTTGAAGCCATTTATCATCATGCATATGTTGAAAATATATCTATAACCACATTTAACATAATATTCCATAATAATATTATAATACAATAATATAGCAACAGCTATAAATGAAAAAGTGTGCTTTTATGTAATTTATAAAGACTTAACATTAGGGTATGCACACAAAACACTAATCAATAAATTACAACTAAATGCTGATGAAATCTTGATAAGATAGATGCCTGCATGTTTTACAAAAAAGACATGTGAAGCATCATACGCCAATTGGAAAGGTAAACCTCTGGCTTAGAGTTAGGTTGCCCCACATAACTCTGTCCTAGGACTGAAGTTGTTTGGGTGTTATCTCTCAGATCTATCCTTCTCATCCATATGCAGATGACTTGAAAATGAATAAATTGATTACATTTGTTATAGAATGGGCATGTTTGGAAATGAAGTTGACTAAACTGACCATTTTGCAAAGGAAAATAATATGCTGATAAATACATCAAAAACTAAGCATATAAGTTTTGGGAGACATAGATCTGAATGATGAATGGGTGGCCACGGTGGTGCAGCGGTTAGCGTTGCCACCTCACAGCAAGAGGTTCACCGGTTCGATCCTCAGCTGGGGTGCCTTCTGTGCAGAGTCTGCTTGTCCTCACTGTGGTCATGTGGGTTTCCTCCGGTTGCTCCGGTTTCTTCCCACATCCCAAAGACATGCTATAGGTGGATTGGACACACTAAATTGGCCCTAGGTGTGAATGGGTGCATGTGTGTGCCTTCTGTGGAAGGTTGGGTGCCGGGCTGGCAACACGACACTGTAAAACTCCACTGCCAATCATGTGCAGACAGTGATCCGCTGTAGCGACTCCTAACCGGAAAAAGCCAAAATAAGAAGAAGATCTGAATGATGAATATATAATACAGCATACAGTGAATGAAACTGTAGATTCATTTAAGGACCTGTGTATATGGGTAGAATCAGCTTTGAGTTTTCTAATCATATCACCTACTTGTGTAAGGACAGGTATAAAGTCATTCTTTGTAAGTTACATTAGACCCAAGCTATAATATGGAATAACAGTATGGAAACTTTATAAGAAAAAAAGAGTGAGTAAACTGGAAACAGTACAGCAGAAATACCACAGGCATGCATGGATGTGGAAATTTAAGTTATTATTGAAATATTAAAATATCTGAAAATGTACAAAGTGTCATGTAGATAATTAAAATGAGTCCTTATTCATGTATATAGGAAGTTAGAGACAACTACCTCTGGGAATATTTCGGATTGTAAAAGAGTAGTGAAGAATCATCAGACAATCTAAATAGGAGATCTGTCATTGTTAGAAGTTTACAGAAGAAGGAACAGATCAACAAAAATATTAAGAAAGATAGATGTGATAAAAGCAATGTGCAGTATTAGAACAGACCAGGATCTATTATGCACTATTGGAGATAAACTAAAAATTTCAAAACAGGTAGAAAGACTTAGAAGATACGAAAATAAATATAAGGCAAAGGCACAAAATAAGCAATTTACTGATGACCCAAAACGTTTTATAGAGAATTGGGAAATAAGGTAAAAGGAATTGAAAGACTGCCAAAAAAGAAGTAGATGCATTTTGGAGAAGTTATCTATGAAGATCCTGTGGAACATAATAAAGATGCTAAATGGATAGAAGAAGTTAAAGAAAGAATAAGACGTTTAAAGGTACAGGACAAGAAATGGGATAAAATATCAGCCAGAGAACTTGAAATAAACTTGAGAAAAGCCTCTAACTGGAAAACCCCAGGCCCAGATGCAGTACCTAACGTTTGGCTTAAAGTATTAACTTCTTTGCATGAGGATCTAGCCATGAGTAAGAACTATTTATATGCACACCCCGAACACACACCACACTGGTTAACAACAGGGAAACAATGCTCTTACTTAAGAATGAACCTGCAAACTACCCTAAAATGATAAATCAATAACTTGTCTTCCAATGATGTATAAACTATACATGGGAATTGATGCTGACAGAGTTATAGTAATTTAGAAGAAAACTCAATTATGACAGTAGAACAAAAAGGCAATAAAAGAAAGTCATATGGAACAAAGGATCACTTGTTGTTAAATAAAGTTATAGTGGAGAACTGTAAGAAGGGGAAAAATCGATGTACGGCATGGATTGACTACAAAAAAACATTTGATAGTATCCCACATTCATGGATAAAAGAGTGCTTAAAAATGTATAAGATACACTCTACACTGATTGATTACATAACAGTAACCATGAAACAGTGGCAGACCACTTTGCAATTAAGCCATGATAAAAGACAGATTATTATCCCAGGGATAAAAATCCAAAGGGGGATATTTCAGGGTGACTTTCTGTCACCATTGCTATTCTGCCTTGCCATTAATCCATTAAGCTGTTTACTTAACAGCTTAGGCCATTGCTACAATTTCGCTTCTAGAAAATAACAAAGTCTAATGATTTCTCATCTTCTCTTTGCCGATGATTTAAAACTGTATAGCTCATCAGATGAGGAACTGAAAGCACAGTTGCAGGTTGTCAAAACTTTTTCAGATGATATTGGAATGTCATTTGGTCTTGATAAATGTAGAAAAGCAACCTTTAAAAAAGGAAAACTGCAGCACCAGGAAAACATCAGTTTGGGACAAGAATGTGATATAAAAGAATTTGAGCAAGAGGGAGTGTATAAATACTTCGGAACTGATGAAGGATCAGCAATGAAACATGATCAAATGCAAATAAAGCTCAGTAAGGAATACTTTAGAAGACTTAAATTAATCCTGAAAACAGCATTGACATCTAGGAACAAGATCCATGCCATAAATCAGTTTGCTCTTCCTGTCCTAACTTATAGTTTTGGAGTGATTGACTGGCCCTAAAAACTGTTGGATAGACTGGATATTAAAACAAGAAGGATGCTTCATGCTTACCAAATGATTTATAAAAATTAGTATATACCAAGATTATATATTTCCCCTTCTGAAGGAGAGATGGGCCTCCTTGAAATTGATTACATGTATAGATCTGCAATCATGGGACTCCAAACATACCTACTGACCTCAAAAGATCCAAATGTAGTGAAAGTTTTGAAACATGAGGAGAATAAATCTAAGATGACATCTCTGCTTAATTTAGCAGAAGCATATCGACGTCAAGCAAGAATGGAAATCAAACCAGAAGGGGATAAAAACCAGGCAGCAACTGAATGTGCTAAAAAACAAAAGAAAGAATATAAGGTGAAGAACCAAATTAGTTGGCAAGAAATGTGGAAAACACATAAATATAGTTGCAAGTATAGAAAACATCTGGAAGAGCCTCATGCTGATCAAGAACAAATGCAGGAATGGTTAAGGAGAGGTGAATTCCCATCAAGAAATGAAAGGTTAATATTGGCAGCCGAGACAGTGGGCTACGTACACGCTAGTTTACAAAGGCCATTGAACATGTGGGAGAAATAGACATATGTAGGTTTTGTAAAACCGAATTGGAAACAATCACACACCTTGTTGCTGGTTGTGATGCACTAATGGCAGAGGGACTGTATACTGAAAGGCATAATAAGGTGGCAAAACTGTTACACTGGAGATTGTGCAAACATTATGGTATTGAAGTGGCTAAAAAAGACTGGAAACATGAGCCACAAAGAGAGAAAATGATGAAGTTTATATAACAAGGAATCACCCAATACCAACAGTTCAAAAGACAGATGCTAGAAAACCAGATATAGTGGTCCAAGAAAAAAAGACGAAAGTAGTATTGCTCATTGAAATCACCACATCTAGTGACTACAGTGTCTTATGTACAGAGATACACAAAGTCGTATAATACCTTAATCTGCAGGCAGAAACAATAGCCATGTGGAAGAAAGATACCCAGACAGTTCCAATAGTAGAAGGAGCAACTGGTCTTATAAAAACGAATTTACAATCGTATTTAGATATGTTACCATTTCATGTAACTCCATACAAATTTCAGAAGGAGTCATTACTGGGCACATTGCGGGTGCTGCGAAGAGCACTTTTGGCTAACATCAAAGAGTGAAACAATACTAATTTCATGAACTTTAATCATACTTTAATTTAGGAATGGTCCATTCCCATCATGGTATTAGAAACCCAAAAGACTTGGAGGGATTAAAAACAGAAGAGATTAGGATGTCTCAACCTTGAAGAAGGAAGTAGTAGTCCACAAAAAACACAAAATCTGACAGGTCAATAAAGAGCCATAAAGAAGACAGCATGGATAAATGAGGATAAGAAATAAATGATTTATTGCTTCTGTTATGCAAGAAGCCAAACATTTCTGGACAGAAGATATACCAAAAGATTAAGAGAGAGAAATTAGAGAAAAGAAAAATACTTGTACAAGAAAAACTGTCAAAAGCTTCAAATGCAAATTTGTGTTTACTAATACAACAGATTTATAAAAAACATTATAAAGACCAAGAAACCTTGGGCTGTTTGGAAAAATAAGTGACTAAGGAAGTGTGAAAATACAAAGAACAAAATTTAGAGATTTTTGAAAAGTATAAAAAAAGAAATATGGACATGGTAAAGAAAGAGATCTGATGAAGTGCATTATCTAAACAAAGAGAAAGCTAAATTAATCAATACAAAAATGCAGCTCCCCAGCTATTTGAAGAAAAATACAAGCAAAGGCACCCAGATATGCAAAATTGCATAATACAAAAAATAAGTCACTTGCCTGTCCTTAGTTATTAAAGATCAGGGTTTGACTCTGAGCACAGTCATTTAACAAGACAGTGCCCCTAACTGGGGCATTATAAACACATGCATGCACACACACGCACACACACACACACACACACACACACACACACACACACACACACACACACACACACACACACACACACACACACCACACTCACTTCTATTTGCTGGAAGGAATTGGGCACTGACCATAACAGATCCATGCTGCATATCAAGAGATCTTCTTTTTCTGTATTTCCCTATATTCCCACACAGGTTTAGATGATGGACGTTACCAG
Source organism: Protopterus annectens (assembly GCF_019279795.1). Lineage (NCBI taxonomy): Eukaryota > Metazoa > Chordata > Ceratodontiformes > Protopteridae > Protopterus > Protopterus annectens. Next base: position 750,999,143 of record NC_056745.1, read on the forward strand.
CTTAAAACTCCTACATGGGTTTAAATGATGTTAGGACATTGTAGTAATGAGGAGGTTTCTGTGGCTTATGGAAGTCATGAAGTCCTAATGGTTGCTGTGTTTATGGAAGGATCCTGTGGAGGTACCATTTTTTTTGTTTGAATAGTGAAGCTGGAGCCTCAGCAAACATAGCCCCTGCAGACAACATGGACCCTAGGCATTAGCCAAGGTCCCTAGTGCTAGATCCAGCTCTGATGGCAAGTGTAGGTATTAGATATAATTGTAGCTACTGCTGTACTTGGTGAACTAAAATGTTGCATGCAGGTTCTTCCAGTTCAGATCTTTCGACTTCTTATCTCAAAAATTGTGAGCAAAACTAAAAATAATGGGGTGACAAACTCTCAAAATCAAGTACAACATTTTGAATATTACTCTAATTTACTTATAAGGTTAATAGAGCAACAGGTTTTGCAGTAGCATGTATTTTATGAACAATACGAAATTGAAATACAATATGAAATTGTAACGTCTATCCTTTGTTGACTGACGACATTCCTCAATGATTAAACAGAAATTCAATGTTTTGAGGCAAATGATAAAAAAATATGAACCAAAATGAGAGACATTCTATATAAGTTTGAGAGATACATTCAAATCTCCTTTAAAGAGTGAGTCTAGTCAAAATAATTAGGGACTAAAAATAGATGCATGACTAAAATTATATACAGCTGGAAGTGTTTTGCAATATTGAGTATAAACCTAAATAGCACAGTAAGTTAAATAAATTAAATTATTTACAGAGGATTGGTACAAGATGTATCTTTTGTTTATTTCTCCCTCTCACTCATTTTTAGCAGAATCTAGGAAATTGTCTTGAGTAATCTATAATGCTTTGCAGAGGGACATAATTATTTGTTGCAGCCAGGCATTGGTCAAATTCCAAAAGAGGTGGGTCATATTTAGAAGGTCGCATTCACTTCTTTTATGATTTGCACAAGATTCATCAAGAGGATTCAGCAACATGGCCTAGGTATGAAGCTTACAGAATATCTAAGTAAGATAAATTATCCTCTGTCCAAGTGTAAGACAAAGAAGATAATTCAGAGAACATCTTTGGGGTGAGATTTAACTGTTGATTCAGTGGCACATTATCTGTGTGTCATGTTATATGATAAAAACTTTTGGGTGACCATTTAAATTTGCAGATAGCAACAAGTTACTCATCATGTTAACCTCTCTCATTATTTATTTTTTTTAATCTATGTTCATGTGCTACTTTATTGAGTCAAAGTACTGTTCTTTCTTTCCTTATATTAACAAGATAATTGAACTAGATTTTTTTCACTGCAACTCAAACCACATAAGTGAACACAGTTAGTGATACTATGCATATTATAAACATATAATAAATAAGGAGTACAAATGACAGTGTACACACACACACACACACACACACACACACATATATATATATGTATATATATATATATATATATATATATATATATATATATATATATATATATATATATAGGCAGTATATATATATATATATATATATATATATATATATATGTATATATAGATATATATATATATATATATATATATATATATATATATATATATATATATATGAGTTCGTTCAGTTCGAAATACTGAAATCTTGAATTTCAGTACTTGATCAAGAAAAATTTGAAGAACATTTATATAAAGATATTGAACATAATAGGAAAAATATAGATACATAAGACATAGTAGGAATAATGACATACAAACTGACAAACTGTGTCTAGATTCTAACATTTATTTTCAAACATAAATTGCAGCTATATTTACAAAATCTTATTCAAAACAGTTTGGGTCCACAGAGAGGGTGATAAATTGCCCTAGTAACATCCAGGTAAATTCAGATTCTTAAATTAAATTAGATTACATTGAGAAAGAACTATACAAACTTGACCCAAACAAAACAAAGGAAGAAGACAGCATAAGTAATAATGACCTAAGGATGCTTCAACATGAATGTACAGTATCATTATAGTTGTTATTCATTAGGTCATTTAAGTATATGAAGATTCCACAAATTTGAAGACAAGCACATATTTAATGGAAAGGGGAGTAGGACAAACCGAGAGTCATATAGACCCATGAGTTTGCTTTCTGTGTGGAAAAATAATAGGGAGGATTATTTTGGATAAAGTGCTGTCAGAATTGGAAAGTTTACACTTGAAGCCATTTATCATCATGCATATGTTGAAAATATATCTATAACCACATTTAACATAATATTCCATAATAATATTATAATACAATAATATAGCAACAGCTATAAATGAAAAAGTGTGCTTTTATGTAATTTATAAAGACTTAACATTAGGGTATGCACACAAAACACTAATCAATAAATTACAACTAAATGCTGATGAAATCTTGATAAGATAGATGCCTGCATGTTTTACAAAAAAGACATGTGAAACATCATACACCAAATGGAAAGGTAAACCTCTGGCTTAGAGTTAGGTTGCCCCACATAACTCTGTCCTAGGACTGAAGTTGTTTGGGTGTTATCTCTCAGATCTATCCTTCTCATCTATATGCAGATGACTTGAAAATGAATAAATTGATTACATTTGTTATAGAATGGGCATGTTTGGAAATGAAGTTGACTAAACTGACCATTTTGCAAAGGAAAATAATATGCTGATAAATACATCAAAAACTAAGCATATAAGTTTTGGGAGACATAGATCTGAATGATGAATGGTACACGGTGGTGCAGCGGTTAAGCGTTGCCACCTCACAGCAAGAGGTTCACCGGTTCAATCCTCAGCTGGGGTGCCTTCTGTGCAGAGTCTGCTTGTCCTCACTGTGGTCATGTGGGTTTCCTCCGGTTGCTCCGGTTTCTTCCCACATCCCAAAGACATGCTATAGGTGGATTGGACACACTAAATTGGCCCTAGGTGTGAATGGGTGCATGTGTATGCCTTCTGTGGAAGGTTGGGTGGCTGGCAACGACACTGTAAAACTCCACTGCCAATCATGTGCAGACAGTGATCCGCTGTAGCGACTCCTAACCGGGAAAAGCCAAAATAAGAAGAAGATCTGAATGATGAATATATAATACAGCATACAGTGAATGAAACTGTAGATTCATTTAAGGACCTGTGTATATGGGTAGAATCAGCTTTGAGTTTTCTAATCATATCACCTACTTGTGTAAGGACAGGTATAAGTCATTCTTTATAAGTTACATTAGACCCAAGCTATAATATGGAATAACAGTATGGAAACTTTATAAGAAAAAAAGAGTGAGTAAACTGGAAA